>NC_135695.1:12566944-12866944 GCF_964276395.1 Gasterosteus aculeatus | reverse complement strand
ATTAATCTACTTTTAATAAACACATCCGTTTCCCACTACATTTTACAGTGTTTCTCCCTTCACCCCGTAAGACGCACTCTCACGTGGTACTCAAGAATCTGGTGGAATGAGCTCTCTGATGACACCACGACCGCAGAGAGCCTTCACATCTTCCGCCGCAAACTAAAGACACACCTCTTCAGACTCTACCTCGACTAAAAGACTAACAAATTGTAGCACTTAAATTGTACTTATAACGGCTCTTATCTATAGCAAATTGTAAATTGACTTAATTGATGGAATTGCACTTTCTTGTTTCTTGCTCTTCTGAGTTTGTATCCTTAAGGTTTAAATGCACTCATTGTAAGTCGCTTTGGATAAAAGCGTCAGCTAAATGACGTGTAATGTAATGTGATTTAGGTGATGGATTCTTTGGGTGCATAATAATTCTTGATTTTTTGAAATGCAGATTATTGTGTCCCCAAACCTGTTGGTCCAGCAACTGAGGATATGCTTCAAGGTGCTCCTCTTCTTCAGCTGTCAGAAACCTCTGGGAGAATGTCATAAACCGGTTTGAAGATAATTCCAAGGTTTGAAACTACTTGATGCGCAATATTTTTGCTCTCTAGAGTTCTGTCCAGGTAATCTTGTGAGGTGCTATATGCATCTGATTCAGGTGCTTTGCTTGCCCCTCTTGCCGCCATCATGAAGCAGAACTAAAGGGGGGGCCCAACCTCACGCCAGTAAAACGATCTAAAAAATAATAAAAAGAAATGAAAGAAAAAAATGCAATGTCACCGCACACACTGAGCAGCTCATGTTACAGGTGGAGAGTAGAGAGAGAGAGTGAAAGACAGAAAGAGAAAAAGATAAGAGGTATGTGAGTTTGTGATGTGCCGAGAGGGGCAGATTTATCACTTGCGTAAAGCTAAGGTAAAAGTACAAAAATATAACAAGGCATATCTGTCCTTGGGCTTTACAAGCTGTGTTCGGCAGAGAAGAGTGTGCCGTGAGCCGTGTGACCTAAAAAACTGGCGGCAGACAGTACGAAGCTACTAAATTGACAAGACACTTAGCAACCAAGCACCCTGATCATGTGAACATAATCAGATTAAAAAGAAAAAGCATAATCCTGCTAAAACAAAATTGAAAAGTGAGGTAAATCCACAAAATTGTATAAATACAAACATAGTTTGCAGTTTAAATCGGGTAGTTTTGTAACAGCTAGAACAGGAAACCGATAACCAAACCCCTCGCAGACTGAACAGCGAAACCGCAGTTGTCAGCTTTTCCTGTAATGTCACGCAAGTCAACATCTGTGCTGGACTGAATTTGCTTTGCTCGGTACAACTGGATGTCCCTGAATGTATCAGATCATCAGTCCCCAGTAACGTTCCCAGCAGTGAGGCAAAAGCATGCTGTATCTAGAATTTGAAGGAATAAAATCCAGGTGGCAGTTTTCTTTATCCTTGTTCGAGCAAACACATTTGTAGCATTGTCACTTGATGAATAGCACAATGTAAACCCTGATGTTTGAATACAATTATTCAGAAAGGGGAAGTGTTCAGTTCTCATTTTCGAACAAGCAGGATGAAAATGGCCTGACCGAGATGACGAGAAACTTGTTGGTGTTGCATGTGCTTACGTTAATCAGGAAATCCTATTTAACTTCCTGTCACACGCACCCACACACAGATGAACGCAGAATTCAAAGAAGAAAGTCCCGTTTCACACAATGAAATGATCGACATGAGGACGCTTGCTGTTCAAAAGTAAAAGGTAAAAGTTTTAATTACATATATTATCAAGACCCACAATACCCTGTGGAGAATGAGCCTTTTCAACGGCTACCTGTTGTTACACAAATAGTTTTTCCATAGTTCATGTTAATGTAGACTTTGTTTGTGCTAGTGATTTGCTGAATGAAAGTAGTTACATTTGTATTGTTATCAAACTAAAGTTTTTTAAAGCCAACTATGAAAAGAGGAAAGAGTATTAAATAGTTCCGTGTCTTCCTTATTCATTATTATATGGTTCAGTGTCTTCCTGATTGTGCTACCAACGAACACTGCTGTTGTACCATAATAGGACACCCCCCCCCCCGAAAATCTAAATCATGACATTTCAAAACATAAGATTAAGCATAAGATTCTACCATGAACATTATAATACATCCGATAAAAAACTTTCGTTATACTAACCAAAAAAAAGATTAACCATGCACTTAATACAACAACAGCTGTGTGAATTTATATCACTTCAACAAACCTGTTGTGGCTAAATGATGATTAAACAAATCACTCCATATGTAATGCTATAATGCTACAGCATTACTCTCAAATGAGCCTTTGGGTCAGGTCTAACTCTCTGTTTTCTGGGGAGAAGGCAGACACTCGTCGTGTCTCATTTTGTGTGCAGAGTAGCGACCCACCGTGCTGGGTTGGTCGAGGGTTGTGAGTGAAACCAGTAAATGAACAGTGTTTAGAGAATGTGCGAGTCGTCGTAACAATGGGAGGTCGTCGAGCATGCAGGGATAACTGGGTACTCAGAATGGTACGCTGCAGTAGACTGAGAGAATAATCGTGGAGACACAAAGGCACACTCTCACTCACGGACACACACAAACACACACACACACACGGACGGATTGCAGAATTGGCAAAAAAGAGATCAAAACTTCAAAATTGAATTCTGAAAAACAGTGAAAAGCTGTAAACGCGTAGAGTTTCTTTAGGATGATTAGTTGTGATGTCTTTTAGGTTGCAGATGGGGATGTATGATACATATAAGTCCACAGTCACTCACTTGCTGCTGTTTCATTTACATTTTCCTCTTTGATTTCCGTTTGATAGCAGTATTACTTCTCGTGGGCTGAGATGATTCAACTTCAACAAACTACTAAATGAAGATGCATGTTTTTTCATTAACTTCCTAAATATTATTCACTTAAACTTTTATTATTTTGGAGGTTTATGTATTTATTTCAACAATCTCTCACAAGTTCTGTTGGTGTTACCACAGCCAGTTTTTTGCCGATCAGTTAGCTGTCTGATGATAGACCCACAGTAATAAGGAAACTCTGTTTTGGTCGTCAGAAGTAACAATGGACCTCAGGGAGGAGGAATCAGCCCCTCTGGTGATCAGAGATTGGGGTGGCAGCCAGAGGTCAAGGTCTACCAATGGTCCCAATTTACAAGTGCATCTGTACTTCCTACCATCCACAAAGAATGAAACAACAATACACATTTCATCGGGACAAATCTCTGCCGAAAATGTCTGCATTCAAGCATGCAAAAAATGTGGTAAGACTTTACTCACAAAACATGGGTGTGACCCGTGCAAGAAATGATTGCAAAGGATGCCATTATATCATCGACTGGTTTATGAAAATGGTTGGAATCTCTTTCACCAGGAATCTTACCAGTATACCAAAGTGTTTTTGGTTTGGCGTCCACCGATCTGTCCTTTTGGTATCCTCCGTCGCACATGTTCAACACAGAAGAAGACGTACAAGTTCACTTTAGAGTCAGGTAGGTGAGAAGTAGCTGCAGCATCATGCTCATTGACTTACAAACAGTGAAACAGTTTAAAGGTATGACAAGTAAGTCAATGACAAATAACAAAAAAATCATTACTGTAAATATGAGTTAGAAAGTGTGTTTGTATAGCAGACTATTTATATTGCGCCTACCTATTGATATTGACTTCCTATGGTATATACCTGTATGGTCTATCGGGAGCAACGTAACGTTATTCTGTACAATGAACTCATTTTTGGTGAACAGGTTTTTCTTTGGAAACTGGTTTGGACAAGGACCAGGAACATCGTACCGCTACAGTTTGACCAGAGACAGAATCAGTCCCGTGTTTGACTGCAGTGTCATTGATTATCTCTTTTCCCAGGTTAAGTATAAAACATTTCAAAACCTTTTATTTATTGACTCTTTGAGATACTGTATAATTCCATGGTATTTTCTTTCATCTCTCTCTCTCCCTCCCTATATACAGTATATATATATATATATATATATATATATATACGTATATGTATAATTTTTGTATACCACCAACATTCTTGAAGTATAATGTACATTTAATTTACATCTAATTTACATTTATCCCAAAGTTTCTGATTGTTTTGGATGACAACAGTATATGATAGAAATGGTTGAATGTGTTGCACTGTATATTAAAGACTAGGTCATCATTGATTTCCTTTTGGTCCATAGTTGCGGAGCGACTTTATTGCCTGTGAGGCTGGAGTGTGTCCGCCTTTGAGTGCTCAAGAGGAATGCCTTGGCCTTGCAGTGTTGGACTTGTGGAGAATGGCTAAAGAGCGTCATCAGAGTGTGAAGGAGCTCTGCATGACTGTCAGGTATTTATAATTCAAAAAAATGTTTTGTTTTGACACAACCAAGCTTTAAAATATAACGTTTACAACAACGAAGAACTTTTTCTCATTTGGAAATGGAACCATCGCATATTTCTTATTAATTATGTGTTACATTGCTTGTACATTGCAATCATTACAACATGATGATTCTCTCCATCTTCTAGCTACAAATCATGCCTTCCCATGTCACATCGTGAAGACATCCAGAGACGAAACCGCCTGGACCGGTATCGAATCCGAAATACCCTCAAGCGTTTCTTGAAGAAGCTTGGCAGCTGCTCGATAGACGAGTGCAGCTTGAAGCTGAAGTACCTGATCGAACTGGCCGGCATCGTGCCCTCTCTGGGAAGTGAAACCTTCCAGGTGAATCCATCTCCCTCCCAATCCCAGTCAACTTTCTCACTCGTAAAGGTAACTTGGGAAAGGGGAATCGAAACCAGTGGAAGTCTTCATCCTGATGAGGAACTGGTAAGAACAAATTAAAGTATATATTATATATAAATATTTAGGCAGTTTGGCCTTGTTTACACTCGCCATGGTGATGTTGACAAAGAAGTCTGCATTTGTGTACATATCTTGTAGCAAATTTAATGTTTGATTGTGCAACTGTGCCACGCGAGTATAAATAAAGTCTAAACCAAATTATTTTCTCCTGGAATCTGTTGCACCTGCAGCAAACTAGAAAATATGCTTTAATTTGGCAAACCGCTGTTTTTTATCTTTTTGTTTTCATTGTCAGCATTCTACTATTTTGTGATATAATGTCTGTCTGCAAAATGTAACCCAACCCTCTCCAATGGTATTACAAAATAAATGTTTTGGTTTTTCTGCAGTGGCACACCTTCTCTGATTTCAAAGAAATCATCGACATTGGAATAAAGCGGGTTTGCCATGAGCAAGTTCCCCAAGACAGCAGAGTGGTGACAATAACTCGTAAAGATGACAGATGCTTGGTAACGGACATTTTTTGCATTCAACACTTCCCCAATTATTATGATGTATTATTTTCTGCTGATTTTATTTGCCACAAAAGTTAAGAGCACTGACATTGATTTATTCTTTATTTCTCCGACAGGAAGCAAACTTCCAGAGTCTCAAAGAGGCACTTTCATTTGTGTCTCTTGTTGATGGCTACTTCAGACTGAGCACAGACTCAAATCACTACTTCTGTCAAAACATCGCTCCTCCAAGTGTTCTGGAGGGGATCAAAAACCATTGTCACGGTCCAATCACGTGAGTTCTTATAATACATTTTGAATCAAATACCACCATCTGCATGCAGTTTGAGATATTTCTCTTATATCTTGTTTTATCAGGTCAGAGTTTGCAGTCAGCAAGTTGAAAAAGTCAGGGTTTAAAGGTGGTACGTTTCTACTGAGGCAAAGTCCCAGGAACTACGACAACTTCTTCCTCACTGTTTGTGTCCAGGTAATTGTTCTTGTTAAAGGAACATTATAGGCAAAGAAAAGACTTATTTAGAATTTATTAAGAGGCAAATAAGCAGTTGTCTGTGCTTATATTAGTAGTTTTGAACTGATGACAAAAAAAATGCTCATTAACTATTCAGCAACAAAAAGCTTTGCATAATAACAATTAAATTAACAACAACTTGTGATTACAAGTGCTGTTTCTGGAAGACGACAGTCTGTTTGTTTAATAAAAACATTATCTATATGCAAACGTGTCACTGAAATTGTGATGTGAATAGAAATAAACTTCAGCACACTCAAATGGCTTTTCAAGTGATTATCATGTTGCCCTTCCCCCACTCACATTTTAGATTAACCACCCGTGCAGTTATCACAACCTAGTGCGGTAGGTTTGACGAAACATTTAATTTCTGCAGACTCCACTTGGACTTGACTATAAAGACTGTCTCGTTATAAAGAATGAGCACTACAGTCTTCCGGGAGTCCAGAAATCATTTTCCAGCTTGAAGGAGCTCACCGGCTATTACCAACAAAACAAGCTTCTCCTGGCTGACGTGCCTGTCAAGTTGCTCCGCTGCTGTCCACCCCAACACAAAGGTGTGTTCCTCAAGATGTGATGAAATAACCAAATATACACAAACCACATGCTCTTTGTTTTTTTCAGCTTTAAAAGAATAAGATTGTGTCAAAGTCTAAACAAACCAAAACTAAATACAACAATAATATTGAAATAAATTGAACACATCCATTTTTTGCTCCCCTAGCTATAACTGAGATATGTGCCTTCAGATTTCTGACCATCAGACGCTAGATAACAATGTTTTCTGCCAATCCAACAGAGCTCACTAATTTGATCATCATTCGCAACAGAAGCTCTGTAGAAGCTCAAGGGTCTCCAACACCTCAAGGGAAGAAATTCAGTCACATTGAGTTTCACATGATCAAATACAAAGACCTGGATTTGGTGAGTTTGTATTTATGACTCAAACTAAAACAAAGTACCACTGTTATAAATATCACCACTAGGTTTAATTAATTGTTCTCAACAGAACTTTTGACAATTGCGTTTTTTTAGTTTTTTTTACCGCAGTATTTCCATGCTTGATGCTGTTTCTGAATGTGTTTCTTCTTTTAGGGCGAAAGCCTTGGACAGGGATCGTTCACCCGAAATTTCAAAGGGTATAAAACCGACATCCGCGACGGGGAGAAATATGTGACGCCTGTTTTCCTAAAAGAACTTGACGTGATTCATAAACACCGCTGGGAAGTGGGTTTCTTCAGATTAAAATACATCATTACAAAAAATGTAATTCAATTACACATAGACAAAACAAACTCATCTTGAAATAGTTTTTTTTTTTTGCTCTCCCAGTCCTTCTTTGAAGCTGCCAGCGTGATGAGTCAAATTTCCCACAGTCACCTCCTACTTGTCTATGGTGTGAGTGTGCATGGAGTCCAAAGTAAGTTAAAACCAACATAAAGGGTTGGTCAACATTTTCTATAGTTGATTTGCTGTTTTGCTGTACGCTTTAAAAAGCTATTGTTATTTATGTTTTCTAGAAATGTTAGTGAATAATGTAAAATAGGTCCGAGGTTAAAGGGAAATCGGATTGTATTTCGTTAACTTTGGTCCAGTTAGAGAACATTTGCAGGCCTTGCTCCTCTATCCGCACCCTGTGTCTAACCCTGTTTGCAGTTTGCAGTTCAGCTGTAGAAACAAATCTCACTGTGCCTTACAGACATCATGGTGCAAGAGTTTGTCGAGTACGGCGCCCTTGACCTCTACTTGAAGAGAAGGAGATCTTTGTCAATGAGTTGGAAACTTGACGTAGCCAAACAGCTGGCGTCCGCCCTCCTTTTTCTGGTACGATGGACTCTCGGATTTAGGCTAATCACAATGCACTTATATGTAAGTGAGTCTATATCAACATGAACGGCTTCCTTGCAGGAGGAAAAGAACATTGTTCATGGAAATATTTGTGCCAAAAACCTGCTGCTGGCCAGAGAAGAAGACCCATCGCAGGGCATTTCTCCTTTCATCAAGTTGAGCGACCCTGGGATTAGCGTCGCCATGCTGGGCAAGGAGGGTAAAACAAGGACGATTTAACAATCCCCCTATAACCATGTCTGAACATAATCATGTTCATTTCTACTAAGAAAACTGTGTGCAAGATTAAGAAGAGAAAAGAGATGCCTGATTTTGCACATGGAAATTCAGTAACCTTCAAATCAGAAATACGACTTGTCTTTATGTTGCAATAATGTTTATGAATGTCCATGCGTGCGTTGGTGTTTAGTAACCCTGGACAGAATCCCCTGGGTGGCCCCTGAGCTGCTGGACAGCCCGGAAAACCTGACTTTGGGTTGTGATAAGTGGAGCTTTGGTGCCACAGTGTGGGAAATCTTCAACAATGGGAACACTCCGCTGCTAGGATGGGAATTAGAAAAGGTACTCCCACTTCTTTCCTGACTAGTGACTAGTAGTAGTTCAGACAAATAAAAATGTGCATGAGTGGGCAAGTTCTCAGTAGCGAACATGTAGATTGCACTGTAAGCTTTTGGGCGAACAGGCAAGTGAATGATGTGAGCTACTGATGTGTTTTCTGCAGAAGGAGCAGTTTTATAAGAGTTTTCAGCAGCTGCCCCCCTCTCAGTGGACCGAGCTGGCTGATCTTGTAAGTCAGTGTATGGACTACCAGGCAGTCTTCAGACCCTCCTGTCGTTGCATCATCCGACAACTCAACAGTCTCATCACTTCAGGTAATCATGCAAATAATAAAATGAAAATTGAAAGTTTTTTAGGGAATGTGGCTCTTCAAGTACATAGAAAAACCAACTGTTGTTGATGTGTTTTACTTTTTTCATGGCAGACTATGTAATACTTCATGCCACTGAGCCCATCGCAAAGAGCTCTGTGCGGAGAACCTCAATCCCTGCTCAACCTGAGCAGACAGTGTTTGAGGAGAGACACCTTCGATTCATCTCCTCTCTGGGTAAAGTAAGTCAGCAGCACTACAAGAAGACCATAATATTCACACTCACGACCCCTTTTGGGTCTATCAGTGCACTTACATGATGCTGGGCTTGGTCATTGTCTGTATTTATATAATATACATGGCCCATTATATATTCTAAAATATTTACTCATGCCTCAATTTATATTGAGAGTATTTTGGAGTTGCTATCTCGTTGGACAGCAAGCTCTATCTTACCTTCAAAATGTATCACTGACACGCAATGCACTTCAGTCAATTAGCTGTAGCCTGTAAAGTTGTCCTGCGGAAGACATGTTCGTCTCCACAGCTCCCCGAAGCCCCAATCGCACTGCTACACAGTCCAAGTGTGAAGTTCGATGTCAGCGCAAACTAAGTCACTCGAAACCTTTTTCAGGGAAACTTTGGCAGTGTTGAACTTTGCCGTTATGATCCGCTGGGCGATAACACGGGTGAGCTGGTTGCTGTGAAAAAGTTGCAGCCCAACGAGAAGTCGACCCTGGAGGACTTCAAGAAGGAGGTCAAGATTCTCAGCATTTTTGAGTGCGACTACATTGTCAAATATAAGGGAATCTGCTACAGCACAGGTAATAAAAACACTGCACACTATGTATTAGAATAGTCAACTAAAAATTAAAAAAAACTGGTTAGCCGGTTTAGATTCGAATACCAATTTTAATTTTGACATCTTCTGTTTGGAAAGAAGAGCCTAACATTGGACAATCTCTGTCCACACAGAATCACTTAATTGTACACTTTTCTTACAACATATTAACACATAAGTAGCAGATGTGTGCTTGAGTTTAGACTGGAAACCCCCTAAAAAACAGGTGAATAGTATTTGCTATCCTTCAACTTGTGTTTTTTTTACTTGAAAAGACATACAATTTAATAAACGGCCAGTAAGTTATCAATGGTTATTGATATGACTACTCCACTTATAAAAGCAGTTCAATTAGAAATGCTTTTAGAAATTAGCCACTCAAGCCACACATGTATGAATATTGTGAATTCCTATAATTCCTATAAATAAAAATACCAATCCTTTTCAATAAACTTGGTGCCATTAGATACGTTTGTCAGAATCATGGTTTTACTGTTTACTGCCTTCTCACAGGCCGCCTCAGTATGAGTCTGGTGATGGAGTACCTGCCTCATGGCAACCTTATTGGCTACTTGAATACTTACCAACATATCAACACCAGGCGGATGCTGCTTTTCGCGTCACAGATCTGCAAGGTAAGAGTCAGATATCAGCTTGACCCCTGAAAATGGTCGTCACAAAATGTAGAAGTAAGATACATTTTAATTGATTCTGATTAATAATCCTCTGAAATCTATCATGTTTTACATTGATTATTCAAGTATTGTGACAGCTACAGTAGCAGTTAATTCAATGAGAAAGTGTGTGCAAACCTTTCACTGGTACTGTGTACAAACTGATGTTGCTATTGCTGGAAAATATGCATGTCTCAATCAGCAAAGCAGGTGTTATTCGGAGAGAAGAGAACATAAAATTGCTTTGCTAATGACTTAAAAGGAATCAGAACAACCGTTCGTGCTTTCCACTCATAACAACCCGTTTTGCCGGATCATCACCGATTATCATCGATTTTGGGGTTTATTTAGGTGAAAAAACGAGCCAGAACCAACTTCCAACAGGAGAATCCTGCACTCTTCACAAACAAATATTGTAATGCTTGGATCTGTATTGTGCTAAATACACATAGTGTTATAGTGTAAAATACACTAGGGAGGTGCAGGTGATTGGACACAGGTGAAAACAATCATGACACGACAGACAATAACAGGTGATGACAGGACAAGGCAGGAAGTGAAGTTACTCAGGGAGACAAGAGGCACAAAACTACAAAATAAAACAGGACGTGAACCCAAACCGTGACATTTTATGTGTGTTATATTGATTTATTTATTCACCAGTAACATATAAACATATTTTTTAACATTAGCAACATTCACAAGGGGTTACTCTTTATGCTGAGAGATCATGTCCAGATAGACAAAGTAGTTGCAGAGTTACACTTAATATAATGGCTATACCATTTTTGTAGCAGAGGCCAAAGACAGCTTGAGTGGAAAATGGCAAAAATAAAGAGTTCAAAGCTGAATGATGAGATATTATCTTGAAAATCCATTAATCAACTTAATTTATATTAACAAATGCGTAAGAAAGGAACAATATTCATTTGATTTTGTTCTGTTTTGAATCTACACAGGGGATGGAGTACCTGCAGAGCCTCCGTTATGTGCACCGAGACCTCGCAGCCAGAAATATCCTCGTGGCCAGCGAGTCTCTAGTGAAAATTGCTGACTTTGGGCTGACCAAAGTTATTCCTTTTGACAAGGATTACTATCGGGTCATGCAACCTGGAGAGAGCCCAATTTTTTGGTGGGGTTCCTCATTTTTGAAAACAAATATTATCTAATGCAAAGTGCTAAAGCGGTGTTCCTGCAGATTTGGGGGTGATAGACGAGTGTGCTGTTTGTTGAATCAGAGTCGGTAACATCTGGCTCGGTGAAGTCTTTTACACTAAACCCAGCTATTCGACTGCTGATATGCAAGTTGTCAGTGCTTGGAGGTCGACCTGACCATACTCTGATCATCTAATGCAGGTACGCTCCAGAGTCCATAAACGAATCCAGATTTTCCCACAAGTCAGATGTCTGGAGTTTTGGAGTTGTTCTTCACGAGCTTTTCAGCTACTGCAACACAAATTACAATCCAAAAAGGGTAGGAGGTTTAACGTTGATACATCGATGCATGGACAATGTTTCAATATTTTAAAATTATTATGAATTGTTTAATCAAAGTGTAACATCATTGTGTTTTTTTCATGTTCTCTCAATGTGACTGTTTTAGCTGTGTATGCAGGAGATTGGACATAATGTGCACAATCCATCAGTTTCAATGCATTTGGAAAATATTCTGAAGAGCAACTGGAGGTTGCCGGCTCCTTCAAACTGCCCTCCCGAGGTACGTTGCCCCTGTCACTTTCCAGCATTCACATACCCCTATACAAATATACTGTACACTTATGATAATTTCCTCGTAAATCAACATTGTTGAATTGAACTACATACAAAACAAATACCTTTGCTCCATTGATTATTGCATATTTTGTTATTATGACATCAGGTGTACGGTTTGATGAAGCAGTGCTGGGCGTACAACTTTGAGGAGCGACCATGTTTCTCTAGCTTGGGGAAACAAATCGAAACTATCATGCAGGAAGAGAGGGACAACCTCAAAGGCTGAGAGAGAAGCAGAAGTTGCACATCCCAGTTGGATATGATAGAAATTGACCGACTGTAAAGATTGAATTGAATTTGATTCACAAAGGTCTGGACATTATTAAGTTATGTTATCATTCACATACTGACTTGTTAGTGATCAACCTATAGGCCACTTCCTAAAAAAAACACAGAGGTAAGGCGCACACTCTATAGGAAAATATTCACGTAAGAACATGTTACTTAATTCTAATGAAACTTAGAAACATATTTTGTTAAAATTACTAGCAGTTAATGTTAATCTCTACCTGGTTAATCTGTTCTCACTAGCAACTTCTCAGATACAGACTTTGATATTGATTCTGCCCAATTTTAACCAACTACAACATAAACCAACTTAGGTCAGGCTAGTCTTAAACTCAAAAAAATAAACCATCGAAGAATATAATGTATACAGTGCGAGTGGGGAACCGCAGGGTTGGCGGTTCAAACCCTGGCTGTCACATGTCCCATGTCAAAGTGTCCCATAGCAAGGCACCTAACCCCTGGGTGCCTTTACAGAAGCCCACTGTGTGGGATGAGTTAAATGCAGAGAATAATTTCCTGTATGTATGAAATAATTCTTCTTCTTCTCCTTTTTACCCCCTAATTTCAACTTTATGTAGGCTAAAGACATCATTATTCACTTGTTTTGGTCAAAACATTTTGATGAATAAATAAATGAATAGCCACGGATTTGTGTGGTTTCCTTTTTCTCATCCATCTTTAATCTATGGAGGTAATGTTTCCATGTTTGGTAAGGGCACAGTGTAAAACAAAAGAGCAAATCATTTTTCATTTTTGTTTTCTTTCAGTGCATCATCTGTCACGGCGTGATTCACGTCCTGTCTTATTTTGTAGTTTTCTGCCACTCGTGTCCCCGGGTAACTTCACTTCCTGCCTTGTCCTGTCATCCCCTGTGATTGTCTGATCGTTTCCACCTGTGTCCAATCACCTGCACCTCCCTAGTGTATTTAAGCCGTGTGTCTCCTGTGTCACTTGTCGCGTCATTGTCTATTGTCCCGGATGTTCCATGTCGCTTGTCCTGGATGGTTCTTGGTTCATGCCTGTATTTTTGCCCCTTGGCCAACCCCTAACCTAAGTCTTTTTTTGCTTTAAACGTCTGCATTTGAGTCCTGCCTTCCACCCACCCTGACATCATCAATTGTCATCAATCATCATCAATCATCAAGACAACAATGTATGAAAACAAAGAGCAGATTTCTCTTTTGTTTAGATTTTTCGAATTTACCCAACAGTGCATCAGCAATTTTGAGGACAACAATGTATGAAAACATACAAACCTCGTGACTCCCAGGAAAAAAAAAACAGGGTACAATGTGTCCACCTTCTTACACGGTGTTAAAAAGAGCAGATTTGTCTTTTGTTCCAATTTTTTGAGTTTACCTAACAGTACATCAGCAATTTTGAAGACAACCATGTGTGAAAACATACAAACCTCGTGGCCCCCAGGAGAAAAAAAACTGGGTACAATGTGTCCACCTTCTCTCGCAGTTTTCAAAAGAGCAGGTCCTTTTTTTTTTAAAAAGCTTACAGCACCTGGCGTTCCCAGGCTGTCTCCCATCCAAGTACTGACCAGGCCAGACACCCTGCTTAGCTTCCAACATAAGACAAGATCGGGCGTGTTTTTTTTTTTTTTCTCTTTTATTGTTTTTTTACAAAAGGTAAAATGAAATCATACAAACTGTTTAAATTTACACAGTATTAGAACTCACATCACGGCAACACATACACCTAAATCAAACAGACAGAGAAGCAAAACCAAACAACACAACAAGGCAATACACATGTACAAAATCAAAATTCCCACAACTCTGAAGAATCTCCGTGGTGGAGAGGCAAGACTGCTAACCGCAGTCTATCCGTACCTCACCATCTCCCCGGGTCCTTATTAGGGTGCTACCTGCAATACACCAACTCTCAAAGTCATCCTTTTCTAATGATCCGTGCATCACGTTGACGTCCCTCTGCAAACCACTCTTGAACATACTCCAGACGTCGGCCCTCCTCTTCTCATAATGGGCCAGATCTCGCATTTTCGCAGCATGTAGTTTAAGAAACTCACCCCTTTCATTCTCCCTCCAACCCCAAACAGCCACAATTCCTTCCACTCCATTCTCTCAACATGTCTTTCTTTCCAGCACCTGTTGATTATACCCTTCAATCTCTCGAAATACACCTGCAACTCCGCACATTCAGCAAACTCATGCATGCATGTTTCTACTTCCACTCCGCATACATCGCATTCTTTCTTCACATTCACATCAAATTTACTCATAATTAAGTGGTTGAAGACCCTGTTGTGTCAAAATTCTCACATTCACTGCTGTTCCATTTCACTCTCAAGTTCGTCCATATTCTTTTCACCTCCATGTCCTTCATCACTCTCGACCATACTTTCTCAGCTGCTAATGTATTGACAACTACCACCTTCCCTTTCAATCCTAGCCCTCTTTGCTTCCAAAACCCTAATGTTTTCCTAATATTGTTCACTATCCCTTCATATTGCATATCTCTCCCTTCCTTGTCCTTAATCCTTAGATTAACTCCCAGTACTCTGAAGTAATCTTGCTTCTCTTTTAACCCTATCGCCACCCTTCCTATGCTCCCCTCTCCTATGTACATGATCTCTGACTCTACATGATCTCTATGTTCACTTTAGCCCCTGATGCTCTCCCATAAAGCTCTAAACTATCTAGTACCCCCACTATGCTCTCCCTGTCCTTCACTGTGACTGTTGTGTCGTCCGCATATAGATATATAGACTCTCTTTCCCTCCTGGTAGTTCTATTCCCCTGATTTTTTTATTCTGCCTTAAAAGTTGTGCTAGTGGCTCAGCTCGCTGTACCGAGCTCATCAGATGTTTCCTAAAATTAAACATTGTTCACGAGTCCCAAAGCTAGAGTCAGAGTCGAGTCTTTCGAGGACGAGTCTCAAGTCAAGTCTGAAGTCACTGTGTGTGCGACTTAAGTCGCACTCGAGTCCCCATCTCTGGTCTCATCTCAGGTCCCTTTTCATTTGCCATGCGATCAATCCGTAACTCTCCTCACAGGGAGCGAAGTCCCCCAAACAGCAGGGCTGTCGGGGGATTCAGTCCCGCAGTGAAAACACTCTAACTGTCAGCACTGTCCGACACAAACTGGGGTGATCTAACTGATTCGACTTTTTGCCGCTAGCTCTCAATACTCACAGCTGACTTGCGTGGGGCGTGTTCAGGGTGGTATGGCCGTAAGCAAAGACACGTTGCTCTAACGCCACGCTGTGCTCCTCTGCCCACCTATCCGGAGTGCGCCTCCATTTTTCCCACAACACACACGCACATATTGAAAAATCCACTGTGTGAAAACGTAAAAATCCTTGTGGCTCACGTGACGGCCTCTGGGTGGTTTATTCAGGCCGCTCTGTGGGAGGGAGACCTCTCTGGTAGTAACATCTTTGTTTTTAGTTGATTGCAAATTTGGGGCACCTGGGAGTGGTGAGCCAAGGTTGATCAAGCCCACCTGATCGGAATACATGGCTGGCTCTTCACTGCAATGCATACCCTGCTTGTTTGATTTAAGTTATGCTGTCTCGTTCCCTCGTTTGTCATGGCCCTTGAGCCAGGTTGTGGCAAAGTGGGGGCTCGTCCGGTCTTGGTGTTTGGGTAATTTGATATGAGCTTGTTACTGTGTTTGGGTTGTTGGGAGCGTGGCAGCACGTCGGACTAGTAAGAAGAATTTGTCTTACTTTGGTTATGGTTCGTTTGTTTGTTAGGGTATTGCTGTTATATGTTGGTTTGCTGGGTTGAACAGGGTAAGTGAGGGCTTGTTTTCTGGCACTTGTATTTACTTGGTGGGGTATTGTATGCCAATTGTTGTTGTGACTGCAGCAAACCGGTGATCCGGGTGGCTGGTGTGGATCCTTGTGTGCGTACTATTGATTTGTAGTGGGTGGAGCTTTCTCTTGTAGGCTGTAGCGACCAGTCCACTTTTGGGCTTGTTGAGCATATACTTGGTAGTGCTGTGGCCAACGTGGGTGAAGCTTTTAGCTTGGGAGCATGTCCGTGGTTCTCGGAGGGTCGCTAGTGTGCTAGTTGCTCTCCCTGGCCAGCGGTCTTTAGTGCACCCACCAGTACCCACCACAAGTAGCTGCATGAAGACTAGGGTTGAGTTAACTAGCTGGGTTGATCTAGGTAGCGGGGAAGCTCCATACCGGATAAGGGTTAGTCCTCTTAAATGCGCATAGGGAAGTGCACCGTCTTGCTGGATCTGTTGCTGTAGTTTCGTCTTGCCAGTTGTAGTTTGTTGTAATGGCAGAGTTTGAAGCGTTTATTGCGGCTCCGTCGGGACGTTGTACTAAGGAGCAGTTGCTGAAGATTGCGGAACACTTCTCGGTAGTGGTAGTCGACAGATGCCTTAAGGAGAACATTAGGGTAGTTTTGAAGGCTGAGTTGAGGGAGAAAGGTGTGTTGGCTGGGGACATGGATGATGATTCACCCGTCTCCACAGGTGCGTTTGTCCAGACTCCGGGCCTATCATTTGATCAACAGAAGGAGCTGTTGTTGCTTCGACTTGAGCATGACAGAACTGCAAATGAAAAAGCAGATTGAGGTGGAGAGGATTCAACAAGAAATAGAGCAGGCGAAATTGGATCAGGAAGGGCACCAGTTGTCTATAGCAAATGAAGGTGAGCGGTCCAGTGGAGCTCATAGCGGGCAGTTGTCTGGAGTTGTGCGTTCCTTTGATATTAATAATTGAAGGCTACTGCCACCGTTTACTAAGAAGGATCCTGATACTTTTTTCAGTTTGAGCGTGTTGCTAAGGTTAGGGGTTGGCCTGATAAGGATTGTGCCTTGATGCTTCAATGTGTGCTGACGGGACGGGCGCAGGAAGCTTATTAATCGTTGAGTGCAGAGGACAGCTCAGGCTATGTGACTGTCAAGTCTGCAGTGTTAAAAGCAAAAAAGAGGCGCTGGCACTTGTTTGGTCTTTGCAGCATTTTGATGTGTACGTTGGAGGTAGGCCCCTTGTTGTGTACACAGATCATAATCCACTGACGTTTTTGCAATCCCTTAAATGTCCTAATCAGAGACTCAGGCGGTGGTCATTGTTTTTGCAAGCCTACGCGCTGGAGATTAGACATATTAAAGGGGTGGAAAACGTAATAGCTGATGCGTTGTCACGTGCCCCTCTACTTTAAATTGAGAGTGCCCTCTTTGTTGTACCCTGTTTATTTTTATGTGCCTGTCTCAATTTTCTTCCCAGGTACCAGGGTTTACGGAAGGTGAGCAGTCGTCCCAGCAGTGTCGAGGTCAACTGTTCATTTCTGCTTGGTGTATGTCTTCTGCCATGTATGGTATTTTGGTAATTTAAGTGAAGTTTCTTTTTTTTGGATTCTATTTATTTTATTAGCTGGATGTGGTTGTTGGTTTTGCCGGTGGCTCCTTTCGGCCGCCGACTTATGGGGGAGGGTGTGACGGCCTCTGGGTGGTTCATTCAGGCCACTCTGTGGGAATGATACCTCTCTGGTAGCTTTGATTTCTGATTTCAGGTTCTCCCACCACCCACCGACGTCCTCCTCATACATGCTATCCTTGTTTCTCACATTGATCCACTCTCACTTTCTTTTTATACTGTGCATATTTCACCATTCAGACACCACCAGCCCTCCTTTCAATTGGTTGAGTTAAACTAAACTCCAGCACCATGTGATCGCTTAGTGCAGTGACTTTGTACGCTGTCCCCCACAATCATGCAGTTGTCATCGCACATCTCTCCTGCCCTCTCAAAAAAAACCTTTCTCTCCGTGGTTTAGTGCATAAAAGTTTATTAACTTATACTTTCCCCCATTGTGTTCAAATGAAATCCCAATCATTCTCCCTTCCCCATCATCCACGCACTTCCTAACATTCTCAATCACTCCCCTCTTTACTAAGATTGCCACCCCCCTTGATTTATCTCCCCCATTATTCACATACATCTCTCCCATCCATCTTCTTCCCGTCAAACCTCTCACACACATATCGTCCCAGTGAGTCTCTTGTAGGCATATAACGTCAGCGTCGCACACCAGCAGGGCTTGCTGCCTCCTGTCTCGATCTCTGAGCCCGTTGCTGTTAAATGAAGACAATCTGAGCACCATCAACAGTTTTATCAAGAGTGTCCACACTATCATTTAGCTGCTTTCTTTTCCATTCGTCCCAATCTTTTGCTTTGTCTCTTGATTTGGGGCCTTTTCCTCACCTCACCCACCTCTCCATGACCTCTCCCTCACTCGAAGTCACATCAGTGAACTCCCACTCCATCCCGCTCTGTCCCTCCCCAGCATCCCCACTCGTTCCCAGTCCTCCCTTCCCTTCCATCTTTACCTCACTTTCTCCCTCGTCAGTCCGTTCCTCCGCTCGTCTCACTCCCCTCCATAGAGAGTCTCCGTTTTCTTCTCTCCGTCCGTCGGTGTCTCAGTTACTGTCTCTCCATCTCCGTCCTGCTCCTCCCCGCTCCTCTGCGTCCTGCTCCCCTTCCCCCTGCATCCTCTTCTCTCCTGCTCCTTCCGCTCCTGCTGTCGGATCCGCGTCTCCACCTCCACTCGGTCTTCGCAACCGGTCGCCTCCTTACTCCGAAGCCCCTCTCCCGGCTGCTCCTTCTCCTGCTGCCGCTCCTCCTCTTGCTTCTCCGCGCACTCTCTGGCGTAGTGTCCTTGCTGGCCGCACTTGAAACACGTGAAGTCCGGACAGTCTCTGACTATGTGTCCCGGCTGGATGCAAAGTCGGCAGACTTTTATCTGCCTGTCGTGTATGACTCTGAAATGTTCGGCTCCTCCCGCCGTCTCAAACTTGGCCGAATACGGGAGCGATTTGACAGTCTCCGTGAACCTCACTTTCATGTACCTGGTCCCGCCACCCGTCTCCTTATGCTCGATACCAGAGTCACTCCCCAGTCCAGTAGTTTCCTTGTTATTATTTAATCGCCAATGTATATCGGCAGATTAATGAACGACACCACTATCTCATCTTTGTTTATTTCACTTGCCGTAACAGTGTTCTGTATCCTCAATCCGTCCATCAGCTTTGCCTTCCCTTCTTCGCTTCGCATCGTTAGCTCGTAGCTCTTCGGGTTCTTATACCTGCATCCAATCACCTCACCGCACTCCTCCTTCACTTTCCGAAGCAGCTCCATCATCGTTTTGTCGTTCCCTTCAATCTCCACACTCAGCGTTAACTTTTTTTCATAGCTCATTTTTTTGTTTTGTTTGGTGCGTCTCATCTCCGGTCCCTTTTCATTTGCCATGTGATCAATCCGTAACTTCCCTCACAGGGAGCGAATCCCCCAAACAGCAGGGCTGTCGGGGGGTTCAGTTCCGCAGTAAAAATACTTTAACTGTCAGCACTGTCCGACACAAACTGGGGTGATCTAACTGATTTGACTTTGCCGCTAGCTCTCAATACTCACAGCTGACTCGCGTGGGGCGTGTTCAGGGTGGTATGGCCGTAAGCAAAGACACGGCCTGCCAAAAGGCTACTTGTAGTTGCTCTAACGCCACGCTGTGCTCCTCTGCCCGCCTCAAACGCCACGCTCCTCTGCCCGCCTCAAACGCCACGCTCCTCTGCCCGCCTCAAACGCCACGCTCCTCTGCCCGCCTATCCGGAGTGCGCCTCCATTTTTCCCACAACACACACGCACATATTGAAAAAAACACTGTGTGAAAAGGTAAAAATCCTTGTGGCTCACGTGACGGCCTCTGTCTGGTTCATTCAGGCCACTCTGTGGGAGTGATACCTCTCTGGTAGTAACATCTTTGTTTTTAGTTGATTGCAAACTTGGGGCACCTGGGAGTGGTGAGCCAAGGGTGATCAAGCCCACCTGATCGGAATACGCGGCTGGCTCTTCGCCGCAATGCATACCCTGCTTGTATGATTTAAGTTAACTGTTACAAAATAGATGGTGAGTTAATTCCTTTGTAGAATAAATCCCTTTTTTGAGCCGTTATGCTGTCTCCTTCCCTCAATTGTCATGGTCACGAGAGAGAAAAAAAAGACATGGAAGCAATAGCTCCACCTTCTATCACAGGCTTTCAGTGTAAATCAGAAGAGCAGAATTCCCTTTTGTTTTGATTTTTCGAATTTACCCAACAGTGCATCAGCAATTTTGAGGACAACAATGTACGAAAACATACAAACCTCGTGACTCCCAGGAGAAAAAGAAAACCTGGGTGCAACGTGTCCACCTTCTTACGCGGTGTTCAAAAGAGCAGGTCCTCTGTCCTTTTTTTTTTAAAAGCTTACAGCACCTGGTATTCCCAGGCGGTCTCCCATCCAAGTACTGACCAGGCCCGACCCTGCTTAGCTTCCGAGATCAGACGAGATCGGGCGTGTTCAGGGTGGTATGGCCGTAAGCAAAGACAGGGCCTGCCAAAAGGCTACTTGTAGTTGCTCTAACGCCACGCTGTGCTCCTCTGCCCGCCTCAAACGCCACACTCCTCTGCCCGCCTCAAACGCCACGCTCCTCTGCCCGCCTCAAACGCCACGCTCCTCTGCCCGCCTCAAACGCCACGCTCCTCTGCCCGCCTATCCGGAGTGCGCCTCCATTTTTCCCACAACACACACGCACATATTGAAAAAAACACTGTGTGAAAAGGTAAAAATCCTTGTGGCTCACGTGACGGCCTCTGTCTGGTTCATTCAGGCCACTCTGTGGGAGTGATACCTCTCTGGTAGTAACATCTTTGTTTTTAGTTGATTGCAAACTTGGGGCACCTGGGAGTGGTGAGCCAAGGGTGATCAAGCCCACCTGATCGGAATACGCGGCTGGCTCTTCGCCGCAATGCATACCCTGCTTGTATGATTTAAGTTAACTGTTACAAAATAGATGGTGAGTTAATTCCTTTGTAAAATAAATCCCTTTTTTGAGCCGTTATGCTGTCTCCTTCCCTCAATTGTCATGGTCACGAGAGAGAAAAAAAAGACATGGAAGCAATAGCTCCACCTTCTATCACAGGCTTTCAGTGTAAATCAGAAGAGCAGAATTCCCTTTTTGTTTTGATTTTTCGAATTTACCCAACAGTGCATCAGCAATTTTGAGGACAACAATGTACGAAAACATACAAACCTCGTGACTCCCAGGAGAAAAAGAAAACCTGGGTGCAACGTGTCCACCTTCTTACGCGGTGTTCAAAAGAGCAGGTCCTCTGTCCTTTTTTTTTTAAAAGCTTACAGCACCTGGTATTCCCAGGCGGTCTCCCATCCAAGTACTGACCAGGCCCGACCCTGCTTAGCTTCCGAGATCAGACGAGATCGGGCGTGTTCAGGGTGGTATGGCCGTAAGCAAAGACAGGGCCTGCCAAAAGGCTACTTGTAGTTGCTCTAACGCCACGCTGTGCTCCTCTGCCCGCCTCAAACGCCACGCTCCTCTGCCCGCCTCAAACGCCACGCTCCTCTGCCCGCCTCAAACGCCACGCTCCTCTGCCCGCCTCAAACGCCACGCTCCTCTGCCCGCCTCAAACGCCACGCTCCTCTGCCCGCCTCAAACGCCACGCTCCTCTGCCCGCCTCAAACGCCACGCTCCTCTGCCCGCCTATCCGGAGTGCGCCTCCATTTTTCCCACAACACACACGCACATATTGAAAAAAACACTGTGTGAAAAGGTAAAAATCCTTGTGGCTCACGTGACGGCCTCTGTCTGGTTCATTCAGGCCACTCTGTGGGAGTGATACCTCTCTGGTAGTAACATCTTTGTTTTTAGTTGATTGCAAACTTGGGGCACCTGGGAGTGGTGAGCCAAGGGTGATCAAGCCCACCTGATCGGAATACGCGGCTGGCTCTTCGCCGCAATGCATACCCTGCTTGTATGATTTAAGTTAACTGTTACAAAATAGATGGTGAGTTAATTCCTTTGTAGAATAAATCCCTTTTTTGAGCCGTTATGCTGTCTCCTTCCCTCAATTGTCATGGTCACGAGAGAGAAAAAAAAGACATGGAAGCAATAGCTCCACCTTCTATCACAGGCTTTCAGTGTAAATCAGAAGAGCAGAATTCCCTTTTTGTTTTGATTTTTCGAATTTACCCAACAGTGCATCAGCAATTTTGAGGACAACAATGTACGAAAACATACAAACCTCGTGATCCCATGGGGGAAAAAGAAAAACCTGGGTGCAACGTGTCCACCTTCTTACGCGGTGTTCAAAAGAGCAGGTCCTCTGTCCTTTTTTTTTTTAAAAGCTTACAGCACCTGGTATTCCCAGGCGGTCTCCCATCCAAGTACTGACCAGGCCCGACCCTGCTTAGCTTCCGAGATCAGACGAGATCGGGCGTGTTCAGGGTGGTATGGCCGTAAGCAAAGACAGGGCCTGCCAAAAGGCTACTTGTAGTTGCTCTAACGCCACGCTGTGCTCCTCTGCCCGCCTCAAACGCCACGCTCCTCTGCCCGCCTCAAACGCCACGCTCCTCTGCCCGCCTCAAACGCCACGCTCCTCTGCCCGCCTCAAACGCCACGCTCCTCTGCCCGCCTCAAACGCCACGCTCCTCTGCCCGCCTATCCGGAGTGCGCCTCCATTTTTCCCACAACACACACGCACATATTGAAAAAAACACTGTGTGAAAAGGTAAAAATCCTTGTGGCTCACGTGACGGCCTCTGTCTGGTTCATTCAGGCCACTCTGTGGGAGTGATACCTCTCTGGTAGTAACATCTTTGTTTTTAGTTGATTGCAAACTTGGGGCACCTGGGAGTGGTGAGCCAAGGGTGATCAAGCCCACCTGATCGGAATACGCGGCTGGTTCTTCGCCGCAATGCATACCCTGCTTGTATGATTTAAGTTAACTGTTACAAAATAGATGGTGAGTTAATTCCTTTGTAGAATAAATCCCTTTTTTGAGCCGTTATGCTGTCTCCTTCCCTCAATTGTCATGGTCACGAGAGAGAAAAAAAAGACATGGAAGCAATAGCTCCACCTTCTATCACAGGCTTTCAGTGTAAATCAGAAGAGCAGAATTCCCTTTTGTTTTGATTTTTCGAATTTACCCAACAGTGCATCAGCAATTTTGAGGACAACAATGTACGAAAACATACAAACCTCGTGACTCCCAGGAGAAAAAGAAAACCTGGGTGCAACGTGTCCACCTTCTTACGCGGTGTTCAAAAGAGCAGGTCCTCTGTCCTTTTTTTTTTAAAAGCTTACAGCACCTGGTATTCCCAGGCGGTCTCCCATCCAAGTACTGACCAGGCCCGACCCTGCTTAGCTTCCGAGATCAGACGAGATCGGGCGTGTTCAGGGTGGTATGGCCGTAAGCAAAGACAGGGCCTGCCAAAAGGCTACTTGTAGTTGCTCTAACGCCACGCTGTGCTCCTCTGCCCGCCTCAAACGCCACGCTCCTCTGCCCGCCTCAAACGCCACGCTCCTCTGCCCGCCTCAAACGCCACGCTCCTCTGCCCGCCTATCCGGAGTGCGCCTCCATTTTTCCCACAACACACACGCACATATTGAAAAAAACACTGTGTGAAAAGGTAAAAATCCTTGTGGCTCACGTGACGGCCTCTGTCTGGTTCATTCAGGCCACTCTGTGGGAGTGATACCTCTCTGGTAGTAACATCTTTGTTTTTAGTTGATTGCAAACTTGGGGCACCTGGGAGTGGTGAGCCAAGGGTGATCAAGCCCACCTGATCGGAATACGCGGCTGGCTCTTCGCCGCAATGCATACCCTGCTTGTATGATTTAAGTTATCTGTTACAAAATAGATGGTGAGTTAATTCCTTTGTAAAATAAATCCCTTTTTTGAGCCGTTATGCTGTCTCCTTCCCTCAATTGTCATGGTCACGAGAGAGAAAAAAAAGACATGGAAGCAATAGCTCCACCTTCTATCACAGGCTTTCAGTGTAAATCAGAAGAGCAGAATTCCCTTTTTGTTTTGATTTTTCGAATTTACCCAACAGTGCATCAGCAATTTTGAGGACAACAATGTACGAAAACATACAAACCTCGTGACTCCCAGGAGAAAAAGAAAACCTGGGTGCAACGTGTCCACCTTCTTACGCGGTGTTCAAAAGAGCAGGTCCTCTGTCCTTTTTTTTTTAAAAGCTTACAGCACCTGGTATTCCCAGGCGGTCTCCCATCCAAGTACTGACCAGGCCCGACCCTGCTTAGCTTCCGAGATCAGACGAGATCGGGCGTGTTCAGGGTGGTATGGCCGTAAGCAAAGACAGGGCCTGCCAAAAGGCTACTTGTAGTTGCTCTAACGCCACGCTGTGCTCCTCTGCCCGCCTCAAACGCCACGCTCCTCTGCCCGCCTCAAACGCCACGCTCCTCTGCCCGCCTCAAACGCCACGCTCCTCTGCCCGCCTATCCGGAGTGCGCCTCCATTTTTCCCACAACACACACGCACATATTGAAAAAAACACTGTGTGAAAAGGTAAAAATCCTTGTGGCTCACGTGACGGCCTCTGTCTGGTTCATTCAGGCCACTCTGTGGGAGTGATACCTCTCTGGTAGTAACATCTTTGTTTTTAGTTGATTGCAAACTTGGGGCACCTGGGAGTGGTGAGCCAAGGGTGATCAAGCCCACCTGATCGGAATACGCGGCTGGCTCTTCGCCGCAATGCATACCCTGCTTGTATGATTTAAGTTAACTGTTACAAAATAGATGGTGAGTTAATTCCTTTGTAGAATAAATCCCTTTTTTGAGCCGTTATGCTGTCTCCTTCCCTCAATTGTCATGGTCACGAGAGAGAAAAAAAAGACATGGAAGCAATAGCTCCACCTTCTATCACAGGCTTTCAGTGTAAATCAGAAGAGCAGAATTCCCTTTTGTTTTGATTTTTCGAATTTACCCAACAGTGCATCAGCAATTTTGAGGACAACAATGTACGAAAACATACAAACCTCGTGACTCCCAGGAGAAAAAGAAAACCTGGGTGCAACGTGTCCACCTTCTTACGCGGTGTTCAAAAGAGCAGGTCCTCTGTCCTTTTTTTTTTAAAAGCTTACAGCACCTGGTATTCCCAGGCGGTCTCCCATCCAAGTACTGACCAGGCCCGACCCTGCTTAGCTTCCGAGATCAGACGAGATCGGGCGTGTTCAGGGTGGTATGGCCGTAAGCAAAGACAGGGCCTGCCAAAAGGCTACTTGTAGTTGCTCTAACGCCACGCTGTGCTCCTCTGCCCGCCTCAAACGCCACGCTCCTCTGCCCGCCTCAAACGCCACGCTCCTCTGCCCGCCTCAAACGCCACGCTCCTCTGCCCGCCTCAAACGCCACGCTCCTCTGCCCGCCTATCCGGAGTGCGCCTCCATTTTTCCCACAACACACACGCACATATTGAAAAAAACACTGTGTGAAAAGGTAAAAATCCTTGTGGCTCACGTGACGGCCTCTGTCTGGTTCATTCAGGCCACTCTGTGGGAGTGATACCTCTCTGGTAGTAACATCTTTGTTTTTAGTTGATTGCAAACTTGGGGCACCTGGGAGTGGTGAGCCAAGGGTGATCAAGCCCACCTGATCGGAATACGCGGCTGGCTCTTCGCCGCAATGCATACCCTGCTTGTATGATTTAAGTTAACTGTTACAAAATAGATGGTGAGTTAATTCCTTTGTAAAATAAATCCCTTTTTTGAGCCGTTATGCTGTCTCCTTCCCTCAATTGTCATGGTCACGAGAGAGAAAAAAAAGACATGGAAGCAATAGCTCCACCTTCTATCACAGGCTTTCAGTGTAAATCAGAAGAGCAGAATTCCCTTTTGTTTTGATTTTTCGAATTTACCCAACAGTGCATCAGCAATTTTGAGGACAACAATGTACGAAAACATACAAACCTCGTGACTCCCAGGAGAAAAAGAAAACCTGGGTGCAACGTGTCCACCTTCTTACGCGGTGTTCAAAAGAGCAGGTCCTCTGTCCTTTTTTTTTTAAAAGCTTACAGCACCTGGTATTCCCAGGCGGTCTCCCATCCAAGTACTGACCAGGCCCGACCCTGCTTAGCTTCCGAGATCAGACGAGATCGGGCGTGTTCAGGGTGGTATGGCCGTAAGCAAAGACAGGGCCTGCCAAAAGGCTACTTGTAGTTGCTCTAACGCCACGCTGTGCTCCTCTGCCCGCCTCAAACGCCACGCTCCTCTGCCCGCCTCAAACGCCACGCTCCTCTGCCCGCCTCAAACGCCACGCTCCTCTGCCCGCCTCAAACGCCACGCTCCTCTGCCCGCCTATCCGGAGTGCGCCTCCATTTTTCCCACAACACACACGCACATATTGAAAAAAACACTGTGTGAAAAGGTAAAAATCCTTGTGGCTCACGTGACGGCCTCTGTCTGGTTCATTCAGGCCACTCTGTGGGAGTGATACCTCTCTGGTAGTAACATCTTTGTTTTTAGTTGATTGCAAACTTGGGGCACCTGGGAGTGGTGAGCCAAGGGTGATCAAGCCCACCTGATCGGAATACGCGGCTGGCTCTTCGCCGCAATGCATACCCTGCTTGTATGATTTAAGTTAACTGTTACAAAATAGATGGTGAGTTAATTCCTTTGTAAAATAAATCCCTTTTTTGAGCCGTTATGCTGTCTCCTTCCCTCAATTGTCATGGTCACGAGAGAGAAAAAAAAGACATGGAAGCAATAGCTCCACCTTCTATCACAGGCTTTCAGTGTAAATCAGAAGAGCAGAATTCCCTTTTTGTTTTGATTTTTCGAATTTACCCAACAGTGCATCAGCAATTTTGAGGACAACAATGTACGAAAACATACAAACCTCGTGACTCCCAGGAGAAAAAGAAAACCTGGGTGCAACGTGTCCACCTTCTTACGCGGTGTTCAAAAGAGCAGGTCCTCTGTCCTTTTTTTTTAAAAAGCTTACAGCACCTGGTATTCCCAGGCGGTCTCCCATCCAAGTACTGACCAGGCCCGACCCTGCTTAGCTTCCGAGATCAGACGAGATCGGGCGTGTTCAGGGTGGTATGGCCGTAAGCAAAGACAGGGCCTGCCAAAAGGCTACTTGTAGTTGCTCTAACGCCACGCTGTGCTCCTCTGCCCGCCTCAAACGCCACGCTCCTCTGCCCGCCTCAAACGCCACGCTCCTCTGCCCGCCTCAAACGCCACGCTCCTCTGCCCGCCTCAAACGCCACGCTCCTCTGCCCGCCTCAAACGCCACGCTCCTCTGCCCGCCTCAAACGCCACGCTCCTCTGCCCGCCTATCCGGAGTGCGCCTCCATTTTTCCCACAACACACACGCACATATTGAAAAAAACACTGTGTGAAAAGGTAAAAATCCTTGTGGCTCACGTGACGGCCTCTGTCTGGTTCATTCAGGCCACTCTGTGGGAGTGATACCTCTCTGGTAGTAACATCTTTGTTTTTAGTTGATTGCAAACTTGGGGCACCTGGGAGTGGTGAGCCAAGGGTGATCAAGCCCACCTGATCGGAATACGCGGCTGGCTCTTCGCCGCAATGCATACCCTGCTTGTATGATTTAAGTTAACTGTTACAAAATAGATGGTGAGTTAATTCCTTTGTAGAATAAATCCCTTTTTTGAGCCGTTATGCTGTCTCCTTCCCTCAATTGTCATGGTCACGAGAGAGAAAAAAAAGACATGGAAGCAATAGCTCCACCTTCTATCACAGGCTTTCAGTGTAAATCAGAAGAGCAGAATTCCCTTTTTGTTTTGATTTTTCGAATTTACCCAACAGTGCATCAGCAATTTTGAGGACAACAATGTACGAAAACATACAAACCTCGTGACTCCCAGGAGAAAAAGAAAACCTGGGTGCAACGTGTCCACCTTCTTACGCGGTGTTCAAAAGAGCAGGTCCTCTGTCCTTTTTTTTTTTAAAAGCTTACAGCACCTGGTATTCCCAGGCGGTCTCCCATCCAAGTACTGACCAGGCCCGACCCTGCTTAGCTTCCGAGATCAGACGAGATCGGGCGTGTTCAGGGTGGTATGGCCGTAAGCAAAGACAGGGCCTGCCAAAAGGCTACTTGTAGTTGCTCTAACGCCACGCTGTGCTCCTCTGCCCGCCTCAAACGCCACGCTCCTCTGCCCGCCTCAAACGCCACGCTCCTCTGCCCGCCTCAAACGCCACGCTCCTCTGCCCGCCTCAAACGCCACGCTCCTCTGCCCGCCTCAAACGCCACGCTCCTCTGCCCGCCTCAAACGCCACGCTCCTCTGCCCGCCTATCCGGAGTGCGCCTCCATTTTTCCCACAACACACACGCACATATTGAAAAAAACACTGTGTGAAAAGGTAAAAATCCTTGTGGCTCACGTGACGGCCTCTGTCTGGTTCATTCAGGCCACTCTGTGGGAGTGATACCTCTCTGGTAGTAACATCTTTGTTTTTAGTTGATTGCAAACTTGGGGCACCTGGGAGTGGTGAGCCAAGGGTGATCAAGCCCACCTGATCGGAATACGCGGCTGGCTCTTCGCCGCAATGCATACCCTGCTTGTATGATTTAAGTTAACTGTTACAAAATAGATGGTGAGTTAATTCCTTTGTAAAATAAATCCCTTTTTTGAGCCGTTATGCTGTCTCCTTCCCTCAATTGTCATGGTCACGAGAGAAAAAAAAAAGACATGGAAGCAATAGCTCCACCTTCTATCACAGGCTTTCAGTGTAAATCAGAAGAGCAGAATTCCCTTTTTGTTTTGATTTTTCGAATTTACCCAACAGTGCATCAGCAATTTTGAGGACAACAATGTACGAAAACATACAAACCTCGTGACTCCCAGGAGAAAAAGAAAACCTGGGTGCAACGTGTCCACCTTCTTACGCGGTGTTCAAAAGAGCAGGTCCTCTGTCCTTTTTTTTTTAAAAGCTTACAGCACCTGGTATTCCCAGGCGGTCTCCCATCCAAGTACTGACCAGGCCCGACCCTGCTTAGCTTCCGAGATCAGACGAGATCGGGCGTGTTCAGGGTGGTATGGCCGTAAGCAAAGACAGGGCCTGCCAAAAGGCTACTTGTAGTTGCTCTAACGCCACGCTGTGCTCCTCTGCCCGCCTCAAACGCCACGCTCCTCTGCCCGCCTCAAACGCCACGCTCCTCTGCCCGCCTCAAACGCCACGCTCCTCTGCCCGCCTATCCGGAGTGCGCCTCCATTTTTCCCACAACACACACGCACATATTGAAAAAAACACTGTGTGAAAAGGTAAAAATCCTTGTGGCTCACGTGACGGCCTCTGTCTGGTTCATTCAGGCCACTCTGTGGGAGTGATACCTCTCTGGTAGTAACATCTTTGTTTTTAGTTGATTGCAAACTTGGGGCACCTGGGAGTGGTGAGCCAAGGGTGATCAAGCCCACCTGATCGGAATACGCGGCTGGTTCTTCGCCGCAATGCATACCCTGCTTGTATGATTTAAGTTAACTGTTACAAAATAGATGGTGAGTTAATTCCTTTGTAGAATAAATCCCTTTTTTGAGCCGTTATGCTGTCTCCTTCCCTCAATTGTCATGGTCACGAGAGAGAAAAAAAAGACATGGAAGCAATAGCTCCACCTTCTATCACAGGCTTTCAGTGTAAATCAGAAGAGCAGAATTCCCTTTTGTTTTGATTTTTCGAATTTACCCAACAGTGCATCAGCAATTTTGAGGACAACAATGTACGAAAACATACAAACCTCGTGACTCCCAGGAGAAAAAGAAAACCTGGGTGCAACGTGTCCACCTTCTTACGCGGTGTTCAAAAGAGCAGGTCCTCTGTCCTTTTTTTTTTAAAAGCTTACAGCACCTGGTATTCCCAGGCGGTCTCCCATCCAAGTACTGACCAGGCCCGACCCTGCTTAGCTTCCGAGATCAGACGAGATCGGGCGTGTTCAGGGTGGTATGGCCGTAAGCAAAGACAGGGCCTGCCAAAAGGCTACTTGTAGTTGCTCTAACGCCACGCTGTGCTCCTCTGCCCGCCTCAAACGCCACGCTCCTCTGCCCGCCTCAAACGCCACGCTCCTCTGCCCGCCTCAAACGCCACGCTCCTCTACCCGCCTCAAACGCCACGCTCCTCTGCCCGCCTCAAACGCCACGCTCCTCTGCCCGCCTCAAACGCCACGCTCCTCTGCCCGCCTATCCGGAGTGCGCCTCCATTTTTCCCACAACACACACGCACATATTGAAAAAAACACTGTGTGAAAAGGTAAAAATCCTTGTGGCTCACGTGACGGCCTCTGTCTGGTTCATTCAGGCCACTCTGTGGGAGTGATACCTCTCTGGTAGTAACATCTTTGTTTTTAGTTGATTGCAAACTTGGGGCACCTGGGAGTGGTGAGCCAAGGGTGATCAAGCCCACCTGATCGGAATACGCGGCTGGCTCTTCGCCGCAATGCATACCCTGCTTGTATGATTTAAGTTAACTGTTACAAAATAGATGGTGAGTTAATTCCTTTGTAGAATAAATCCCTTTTTTGAGCCGTTATGCTGTCTCCTTCCCTCAATTGTCATGGTCACGAGAGAGAAAAAAAAGACATGGAAGCAATAGCTCCACCTTCTATCACAGGCTTTCAGTGTAAATCAGAAGAGCAGAATTCCCTTTTGTTTTGATTTTTCGAATTTACCCAACAGTGCATCAGCAATTTTGAGGACAACAATGTACGAAAACATACAAACCTCGTGACTCCCAGGAGAAAAAGAAAACCTGGGTGCAACGTGTCCACCTTCTTACGCGGTGTTCAAAAGAGCAGGTCCTCTGTCCTTTTTTTTTTAAAAGCTTACAGCACCTGGTATTCCCAGGCGGTCTCCCATCCAAGTACTGACCAGGCCCGACCCTGCTTAGCTTCCGAGATCAGACGAGATCGGGCGTGTTCAGGGTGGTATGGCCGTAAGCAAAGACAGGGCCTGCCAAAAGGCTACTTGTAGTTGCTCTAACGCCACGCTGTGCTCCTCTGCCCGCCTCAAACGCCACGCTCCTCTGCCCGCCTCAAACGCCACGCTCCTCTGCCCGCCTCAAACGCCACGCTCCTCTGCCCGCCTCAAACGCCACGCTCCTCTGCCCGCCTATCCGGAGTGCGCCTCCATTTTTCCCACAACACACACGCACATATTGAAAAAAACACTGTGTGAAAAGGTAAAAATCCTTGTGGCTCACGTGACGGCCTCTGTCTGGTTCATTCAGGCCACTCTGTGGGAGTGATACCTCTCTGGTAGTAACATCTTTGTTTTTAGTTGATTGCAAACTTGGGGCACCTGGGAGTGGTGAGCCAAGGGTGATCAAGCCCACCTGATCGGAATACGCGGCTGGCTCTTCGCCGCAATGCATACCCTGCTTGTATGATTTAAGTTAACTGTTACAAAATAGATGGTGAGTTAATTCCTTTGTAGAATAAATCCCTTTTTTGAGCCGTTATGCTGTCTCCTTCCCTCAATTGTCATGGTCACGAGAGAGAAAAAAAAGACATGGAAGCAATAGCTCCACCTTCTATCACAGGCTTTCAGTGTAAATCAGAAGAGCAGAATTCCCTTTTGTTTTGATTTTTCGAATTTACCCAACAGTGCATCAGCAATTTTGAGGACAACAATGTACGAAAACATACAAACCTCGTGACTCCCAGGAGAAAAAGAAAACCTGGGTGCAACGTGTCCACCTTCTTACGCGGTGTTCAAAAGAGCAGGTCCTCTGTCCTTTTTTTTTTAAAAGCTTACAGCACCTGGTATTCCCAGGCGGTCTCCCATCCAAGTACTGACCAGGCCCGACCCTGCTTAGCTTCCGAGATCAGACGAGATCGGGCGTGTTCAGGGTGGTATGGCCGTAAGCAAAGACAGGGCCTGCCAAAAGGCTACTTGTAGTTGCTCTAACGCCACGCTGTGCTCCTCTGCCCGCCTCAAACGCCACGCTCCTCTGCCCGCCTCAAACGCCACGCTCCTCTGCCCGCCTCAAACGCCACGCTCCTCTGCCCGCCTCAAACGCCACGCTCCTCTGCCCGCCTATCCGGAGTGCGCCTCCATTTTTCCCACAACACACACGCACATATTGAAAAAAACACTGTGTGAAAAGGTAAAAATCCTTGTGGCTCACGTGACGGCCTCTGTCTGGTTCATTCAGGCCACTCTGTGGGAGTGATACCTCTCTGGTAGTAACATCTTTGTTTTTAGTTGATTGCAAACTTGGGGCACCTGGGAGTGGTGAGCCAAGGGTGATCAAGCCCACCTGATCGGAATACGCGGCTGGCTCTTTTCGCCGCAATGCATACCCTGCTTGTATGATTTAAGTTAACTGTTACAAAATAGATGGTGAGTTAATTCCTTTGTAGAATAAATCCCTTTTTTGAGCCGTTATGCTGTCTCCTTCCCTCAATTGTCATGGTCACGAGAGAGAAAAAAAAGACATGGAAGCAATAGCTCCACCTTCTATCACAGGCTTTCAGTGTAAATCAGAAGAGCAGAATTCCCTTTTTGTTTTGATTTTTCGAATTTACCCAACAGTGCATCAGCAATTTTGAGGACAACAATGTACGAAAACATACAAACCTCGTGACTCCCAGGAGAAAAAGAAAACCTGGGTGCAACGTGTCCACCTTCTTACGCGGTGTTCAAAAGAGCAGGTCCTCTGTCCTTTTTTTTTAAAAAGCTTACAGCACCTGGTATTCCCAGGCGGTCTCCCATCCAAGTACTGACCAGGCCCGACCCTGCTTAGCTTCCGAGATCAGACGAGATCGGGCGTGTTCAGGGTGGTATGGCCGTAAGCAAAGACAGGGCCTGCCAAAAGGCTACTTGTAGTTGCTCTAACGCCACGCTGTGCTCCTCTGCCCGCCTCAAACGCCACGCTCCTCTGCCCGCCTCAAACGCCACGCTCCTCTGCCCGCCTCAAACGCCACGCTCCTCTGCCCGCCTCAAACGCCACGCTCCTCTGCCCGCCTATCCGGAGTGCGCCTCCATTTTTCCCACAACACACACGCACATATTGAAAAAAACACTGTGTGAAAAGGTAAAAATCCTTGTGGCTCACGTGACGGCCTCTGTCTGGTTCATTCAGGCCACTCTGTGGGAGTGATACCTCTCTGGTAGTAACATCTTTGTTTTTAGTTGATTGCAAACTTGGGGCACCTGGGAGTGGTGAGCCAAGGGTGATCAAGCCCACCTGATCGGAATACGCGGCTGGCTCTTCGCCGCAATGCATACCCTGCTTGTATGATTTAAGTTAACTGTTACAAAATAGATGGTGAGTTAATTCCTTTGTAAAATAAATCCCTTTTTTGAGCCGTTATGCTGTCTCCTTCCCTCAATTGTCATGGTCACGAGAGAAAAAAAAAAGACATGGAAGCAATAGCTCCACCTTCTATCACAGGCTTTCAGTGTAAATCAGAAGAGCAGAATTCCCTTTTTGTTTTGATTTTTCGAATTTACCCAACAGTGCATCAGCAATTTTGAGGACAACAATGTACGAAAACATACAAACCTCGTGACTCCCAGGAGAAAAAGAAAACCTGGGTGCAACGTGTCCACCTTCTTACGCGGTGTTCAAAAGAGCAGGTCCTCTGTCCTTTTTTTTTTAAAAGCTTACAGCACCTGGTATTCCCAGGCGGTCTCCCATCCAAGTACTGACCAGGCCCGACCCTGCTTAGCTTCCGAGATCAGACGAGATCGGGCGTGTTCAGGGTGGTATGGCCGTAAGCAAAGACAGGGCCTGCCAAAAGGCTACTTGTAGTTGCTCTAACGCCACGCTGTGCTCCTCTGCCCGCCTCAAACGCCACGCTCCTCTGCCCGCCTCAAACGCCACGCTCCTCTGCCCGCCTCAAACGCCACGCTCCTCTGCCCGCCTATCCGGAGTGCGCCTCCATTTTTCCCACAATACACACGCACATATTGAAAAAAACACTGTGTGAAAAGGTAAAAATCCTTGTGGCTCACGTGACGGCCTCTGTCTGGTTCATTCAGGCCACTCTGTGGGAGTGATACCTCTCTGGTAGTAACATCTTTGTTTTTAGTTGATTGCAAACTTGGGGCACCTGGGAGTGGTGAGCCAAGGGTGATCAAGCCCACCTGATCGGAATACGCGGCTGGCTCTTCGCCGCAATGCATACCCTGCTTGTATGATTTAAGTTAACTGTTACAAAATAGATGGTGAGTTAATTCCTTTGTAAAATAAATCCCTTTTTTGAGCCGTTATGCTGTCTCCTTCCCTCAATTGTCATGGTCACGAGAGAGAAAAAAAAGACATGGAAGCAATAGCTCCACCTTCTATCACAGGCTTTCAGTGTAAATCAGAAGAGCAGAATTCCCTTTTTGTTTTGATTTTTCGAATTTACCCAACAGTGCATCAGCAATTTTGAGGACAACAATGTACGAAAACATACAAACCTCGTGACTCCCAGGAGAAAAAGAAAACCTGGGTGCAACGTGTCCACCTTCTTACGCGGTGTTCAAAAGAGCAGGTCCTCTGTCCTTTTTTTTTTAAAAGCTTACAGCACCTGGTATTCCCAGGCGGTCTCCCATCCAAGTACTGACCAGGCCCGACCCTGCTTAGCTTCCGAGATCAGACGAGATCGGGCGTGTTCAGGGTGGTATGGCCGTAAGCAAAGACAGGGCCTGCCAAAAGGCTACTTGTAGTTGCTCTAACGCCACGCTGTGCTCCTCTGCCCGCCTCAAACGCCACGCTCCTCTGCCCGCCTCAAACGCCACGCTCCTCTGCCCGCCTCAAACGCCACGCTCCTCTGCCCGCCTATCCGGAGTGCGCCTCCATTTTTCCCACAACACACACGCACATATTGAAAAAAACACTGTGTGAAAAGGTAAAAATCCTTGTGGCTCACGTGACGGCCTCTGTCTGGTTCATTCAGGCCACTCTGTGGGAGTGATACCTCTCTGGTAGTAACATCTTTGTTTTTAGTTGATTGCAAACTTGGGGCACCTGGGAGTGGTGAGCCAAGGGTGATCAAGCCCACCTGATCGGAATACGCGGCTGGCTCTTCGCCGCAATGCATACCCTGCTTGTATGATTTAAGTTAACTGTTACAAAATAGATGGTGAGTTAATTCCTTTGTAAAATAAATCCCTTTTTTGAGCCGTTATGCTGTCTCCTTCCCTCAATTGTCATGGTCACGAGAGAGAAAAAAAAGACATGGAAGCAATAGCTCCACCTTCTATCACAGGCTTTCAGTGTAAATCAGAAGAGCAGAATTCCCTTTTTGTTTTGATTTTTCGAATTTACCCAACAGTGCATCAGCAATTTTGAGGACAACAATGTACGAAAACATACAAACCTCGTGACTCCCAGGAGAAAAAGAAAACCTGGGTGCAACGTGTCCACCTTCTTACGCGGTGTTCAAAAGAGCAGGTCCTCTGTCCTTTTTTTTTTAAAAGCTTACAGCACCTGGTATTCCCAGGCGGTCTCCCATCCAAGTACTGACCAGGCCCGACCCTGCTTAGCTTCCGAGATCAGACGAGATCGGGCGTGTTCAGGGTGGTATGGCCGTAAGCAAAGACAGGGCCTGCCAAAAGGCTACTTGTAGTTGCTCTAACGCCACGCTGTGCTCCTCTGCCCGCCTCAAACGCCACGCTCCTCTGCCCGCCTCAAACGCCACGCTCCTCTGCCCGCCTCAAACGCCACGCTCCTCTGCCCGCCTCAAACGCCACGCTCCTCTGCCCGCCTCAAACGCCACGCTCCTCTGCCCGCCTATCCGGAGTGCGCCTCCATTTTTCCCACAACACACACGCACATATTGAAAAAAACACTGTGTGAAAAGGTAAAAATCCTTGTGGCTCACGTGACGGCCTCTGTCTGGTTCATTCAGGCCACTCTGTGGGAGTGATACCTCTCTGGTAGTAACATCTTTGTTTTTAGTTGATTGCAAACTTGGGGCACCTGGGAGTGGTGAGCCAAGGGTGATCAAGCCCACCTGATCGGAATACGCGGCTGGCTCTTCGCCGCAATGCATACCCTGCTTGTATGATTTAAGTTAACTGTTACAAAATAGATGGTGAGTTAATTCCTTTGTAGAATAAATCCCTTTTTTGAGCCGTTATGCTGTCTCCTTCCCTCAATTGTCATGGTCACGAGAGAGAAAAAAAAGACATGGAAGCAATAGCTCCACCTTCTATCACAGGCTTTCAGTGTAAATCAGAAGAGCAGAATTCCCTTTTTGTTTTGATTTTTCGAATTTACCCAACAGTGCATCAGCAATTTTGAGGACAACAATGTACGAAAACATACAAACCTCGTGACTCCCAGGAGAAAAAGAAAACCTGGGTGCAACGTGTCCACCTTCTTACGCGGTGTTCAAAAGAGCAGGTCCTCTGTCCTTTTTTTTTAAAAAGCTTACAGCACCTGGTATTCCCAGGCGGTCTCCCATCCAAGTACTGACCAGGCCCGACCCTGCTTAGCTTCCGAGATCAGACGAGATCGGGCGTGTTCAGGGTGGTATGGCCGTAAGCAAAGACAGGGCCTGCCAAAAGGCTACTTGTAGTTGCTCTAACGCCACGCTGTGCTCCTCTGCCCGCCTCAAACGCCACGCTCCTCTGCCCGCCTCAAACGCCACGCTCCTCTGCCCGCCTCAAACGCCACGCTCCTCTGCCCGCCTCAAACGCCACGCTCCTCTGCCCGCCTATCCGGAGTGCGCCTCCATTTTTCCCACAACACACACGCACATATTGAAAAAAACACTGTGTGAAAAGGTAAAAATCCTTGTGGCTCACGTGACGGCCTCTGTCTGGTTCATTCAGGCCACTCTGTGGGAGTGATACCTCTCTGGTAGTAACATCTTTGTTTTTAGTTGATTGCAAACTTGGGGCACCTGGGAGTGGTGAGCCAAGGGTGATCAAGCCCACCTGATCGGAATACGCGGCTGGCTCTTCGCCGCAATGCATACCCTGCTTGTATGATTTAAGTTAACTGTTACAAAATAGATGGTGAGTTAATTCCTTTGTAAAATAAATCCCTTTTTTGAGCCGTTATGCTGTCTCCTTCCCTCAATTGTCATGGTCACGAGAGAAAAAAAAAAGACATGGAAGCAATAGCTCCACCTTCTATCACAGGCTTTCAGTGTAAATCAGAAGAGCAGAATTCCCTTTTTGTTTTGATTTTTCGAATTTACCCAACAGTGCATCAGCAATTTTGAGGACAACAATGTACGAAAACATACAAACCTCGTGACTCCCAGGAGAAAAAGAAAACCTGGGTGCAACGTGTCCACCTTCTTACGCGGTGTTCAAAAGAGCAGGTCCTCTGTCCTTTTTTTTTTAAAAGCTTACAGCACCTGGTATTCCCAGGCGGTCTCCCATCCAAGTACTGACCAGGCCCGACCCTGCTTAGCTTCCGAGATCAGACGAGATCGGGCGTGTTCAGGGTGGTATGGCCGTAAGCAAAGACAGGGCCTGCCAAAAGGCTACTTGTAGTTGCTCTAACGCCACGCTGTGCTCCTCTGCCCGCCTCAAACGCCACGCTCCTCTGCCCGCCTCAAACGCCACGCTCCTCTGCCCGCCTCAAACGCCACGCTCCTCTGCCCGCCTATCCGGAGTGCGCCTCCATTTTTCCCACAACACACACGCACATATTGAAAAAAACACTGTGTGAAAAGGTAAAAATCCTTGTGGCTCACGTGACGGCCTCTGTCTGGTTCATTCAGGCCACTCTGTGGGAGTGATACCTCTCTGGTAGTAACATCTTTGTTTTTAGTTGATTGCAAACTTGGGGCACCTGGGAGTGGTGAGCCAAGGGTGATCAAGCCCACCTGATCGGAATACGCGGCTGGCTCTTCGCCGCAATGCATACCCTGCTTGTATGATTTAAGTTAACTGTTACAAAATAGATGGTGAGTTAATTCCTTTGTAAAATAAATCCCTTTTTTGAGCCGTTATGCTGTCTCCTTCCCTCAATTGTCATGGTCACGAGAGAGAAAAAAAAGACATGGAAGCAATAGCTCCACCTTCTATCACAGGCTTTCAGTGTAAATCAGAAGAGCAGAATTCCCTTTTTGTTTTGATTTTTCGAATTTACCCAACAGTGCATCAGCAATTTTGAGGACAACAATGTACGAAAACATACAAACCTCGTGACTCCCAGGAGAAAAAGAAAACCTGGGTGCAACGTGTCCACCTTCTTACGCGGTGTTCAAAAGAGCAGGTCCTCTGTCCTTTTTTTTTAAAAAGCTTACAGCACCTGGTATTCCCAGGCGGTCTCCCATCCAAGTACTGACCAGGCCCGACCCTGCTTAGCTTCCGAGATCAGACGAGATCGGGCGTGTTCAGGGTGGTATGGCCGTAAGCAAAGACAGGGCCTGCCAAAAGGCTACTTGTAGTTGCTCTAACGCCACGCTGTGCTCCTCTGCCCGCCTCAAACGCCACGCTCCTCTGCCCGCCTCAAACGCCACGCTCCTCTGCCCGCCTCAAACGCCACGCTCCTCTGCCCGCCTATCCGGAGTGCGCCTCCATTTTTCCCACAACACACACGCACATATTGAAAAAAACACTGTGTGAAAAGGTAAAAATCCTTGTGGCTCACGTGACGGCCTCTGTCTGGTTCATTCAGGCCACTCTGTGGGAGTGATACCTCTCTGGTAGTAACATCTTTGTTTTTAGTTGATTGCAAACTTGGGGCACCTGGGAGTGGTGAGCCAAGGGTGATCAAGCCCACCTGATCGGAATACGCGGCTGGCTCTTCGCCGCAATGCATACCCTGCTTGTATGATTTAAGTTAACTGTTACAAAATAGATGGTGAGTTAATTCCTTTGTAAAATAAATCCCTTTTTTGAGCCGTTATGCTGTCTCCTTCCCTCAATTGTCATGGTCACGAGAGAGAAAAAAAAGACATGGAAGCAATAGCTCCACCTTCTATCACAGGCTTTCAGTGTAAATCAGAAGAGCAGAATTCCCTTTTTGTTTTGATTTTTCGAATTTACCCAACAGTGCATCAGCAATTTTGAGGACAACAATGTACGAAAACATACAAACCTCGTGACTCCCAGGAGAAAAAGAAAACCTGGGTGCAACGTGTCCACCTTCTTACGCGGTGTTCAAAAGAGCAGGTCCTCTGTCCTTTTTTTTTTAAAAGCTTACAGCACCTGGTATTCCCAGGCGGTCTCCCATCCAAGTACTGACCAGGCCCGACCCTGCTTAGCTTCCGAGATCAGACGAGATCGGGCGTGTTCAGGGTGGTATGGCCGTAAGCAAAGACAGGGCCTGCCAAAAGGCTACTTGTAGTTGCTCTAACGCCACGCTGTGCTCCTCTGCCCGCCTCAAACGCCACGCTCCTCTGCCCGCCTCAAACGCCACGCTCCTCTGCCCGCCTCAAACGCCACGCTCCTCTGCCCGCCTATCCGGAGTGCGCCTCCATTTTTCCCACAACACACACGCACATATTGAAAAAAACACTGTGTGAAAAGGTAAAAATCCTTGTGGCTCACGTGACGGCCTCTGTCTGGTTCATTCAGGCCACTCTGTGGGAGTGATACCTCTCTGGTAGTAACATCTTTGTTTTTAGTTGATTGCAAACTTGGGGCACCTGGGAGTGGTGAGCCAAGGGTGATCAAGCCCACCTGATCGGAATACGCGGCTGGCTCTTCGCCGCAATGCATACCCTGCTTGTATGATTTAAGTTAACTGTTACAAAATAGATGGTGAGTTAATTCCTTTGTAAAATAAATCCCTTTTTTGAGCCGTTATGCTGTCTCCTTCCCTCAATTGTCATGGTCACGAGAGAGAAAAAAAAGACATGGAAGCAATAGCTCCACCTTCTATCACAGGCTTTCAGTGTAAATCAGAAGAGCAGAATTCCCTTTTTGTTTTGATTTTTCGAATTTACCCAACAGTGCATCAGCAATTTTGAGGACAACAATGTACGAAAACATACAAACCTCGTGACTCCCAGGAGAAAAAGAAAACCTGGGTGCAACGTGTCCACCTTCTTACGCGGTGTTCAAAAGAGCAGGTCCTCTGTCCTTTTTTTTTTAAAAGCTTACAGCACCTGGTATTCCCAGGCGGTCTCCCATCCAAGTACTGACCAGGCCCGACCCTGCTTAGCTTCCGAGATCAGACGAGATCGGGCGTGTTTTTTTTTTTTTTTTTTTATTATTTTTTAACAAAAGGTAAAATGAAATGAAGCAAACTGTTTAAATTTACACAGTAGCAGGACTCACATCACAGCAACACATGCACCTAAATCAAACAGAGAAGCAAAACCAAACAACACAACGAGGCAATACACCAGTACAAAATCAAATCCCCACAACTCTGAAGAATCTCCGTGGTGGAGAGGCAGGACTGCTAACCGCAGTCTATCCGTACCTCACCATCACCCCGGATCCTTATGAGGGTGCTGCCTGCAATAAACCAACTCTCAAAGTCATTCTTTTCCAATGCTCCGTGCATCATGTTGACATCCCTCTGCAAACCACTCTTGAACATACTCCAGACGTCGGCCCTCCTCTTCTCATAATGGGCCAGATTTCTCCTCATTTTGACAGCAAACCTTGCATGGCTCAGCATGTAGTTTAAGAGACTCACCCCTTTCATTTTCCCTCCAACCCCAAACAGCCACAATTCCTTCCACTCCATTCTCTCAACATATCTTTCTTTCCAGCACCTGTTGATTATCCCCTTCAATCTCTCGAAATACACCTGCAACTCCGCACATTCAGCAAACTCATGCATGCATGTTTCTACTTCCACTCCGCATACATCACATTCTTTCTTCACATTCACATCAAACTTACTTATAATTAAGTTGTTAAAGACCCTGTTGTGTCTTAACAGAAAGTCAAAATTCTCACATTCACTGCTGTTCCATTTCACTCTCAAGTTCGTCCATATTCTTTTCACCTCCATGTCCTTCATCACTCTCGACCATACTTTCTCAGCTGCTGGTCTCCTCACATCCCTCCCTCTTAAGCATTTGTACAGCACTCTGGTTTTCGCATTCATTAGGTTCACCATCTTCTCACTATCTTCTATATGCAGCTCAATCTCTCCTTCCTCATCCACCCCATTCTCTCTTCCAATCATTTCCATCCACTCTTTGGGCATCCCCCCCTTTATCTTATCCATCAGCCCCTCTGCTGTCCCCATCCACATTTCATCACCCCTGCTCCTCACCTCATCCACTATCACCTGTGCCCTCATAAACCCTGGTACATATTCATACACTAAATCTCTCACCTTCCTGAACCCCGCCCTCCACATCAGCCTGTTGTACAGTGTTTCCCCATCCCATGTGATTTTAGGGTTCAGAAACACGGGCTGCTCCCAGACTTGCTTCAAATTCTTGCACTCATACTTCACATATTTCACAAACTCCCCCCATGCTCCCAACATCTCTTTATGGAAATCAGATACTTCGCTCATCATCCCTTTCTTCAGTTCCATGTACACGGCACTGTCTCCACACCCCCCACATCTATCAATCGCTTCTTTTAGAAAAACCTTCCATATCTGGTCGCTGTTGTTCCTTAGATACCTCACCATCATTTTCACCCTAAGTGCTTTCTTCTTTTTTTCTAAATTGATCAGTTTCAGTCCTCCGTCCTCATACTCGTTTTCCATCACTTCCCTGGCTATTCTGACTCCCTTCCCGTCCCACAGAAACTCGCTCACTTCTCTCTCCACCTCCTTCATCACTCTCTCAGGTACATCTAGCACATTCATGACATACACTAGCTTACTCATCACTAGTGTGTTGACAACTACCACCTTCCCTTTCAATCCTAGCCCTCTTTGCTTCCAGAACCCTAATGTTTTCCTAATATTGTTCACTATCCCTTCATATTGCATATCTCTCCCTTCCTTGTCCTTAATCCCTAAATTAACTCCCAGTACTCTGAAGTAATCTTGCTTCTCTTTTAACCCTATCTCCACCCTTCCTATGCTCCCCTCTCCTATATACATGATCTCTGACTTCTCTATGTTCACTTTAGCCCCTGATGCTCTCCCATACAGCGCTAAACTATCTAGTACACCCACTATGCTCTCCCTGTCCTTCACTGTGACTGTTGTGTCGTCCGCATATTGATATAATAGGCTCTCTTTCCCTCCTGGTAGCTCTATTCCCCTGATTTTTTTATTCTGCCTTAAAAGTTGTGCTAGTGGCTCAGCTGACAGTGAGTACAGCAGTGCTGACATCGGACACCCTTGCCTCACCGACCTTTCTAGCCTGAACGTGTCTGTGACTATCCCATTGATTTTAACGCAGCTGTGTGCTCTGTCATACATCCTCCTGATCCATCCCCTTAGCCTATGCCCGAACCCCATTTCCTCCAGCACCCTGTGCAAGTAGGTGTGATCTACTCTGTCGAATGCCTTGTTTAAATCTAAACTCATTACAGCCCCCCCCTTTCCCCTCTTCATGAATTCTATTGTGTCTCTAATGCTGCTCACTGTGTCGGCTATGTCCCTGCCTGGTATACTATAAGCCTGCGTGCTCCCTACCACCGTCCCTATGACTCTTTTGATCCTATTGGCTAACACCCGCGCTAATATCTTATAATCTGTGTTCAACATTGTAAGTGGTCTGTAGTTTTCTAATCTATCCCTATTCCCTTTCTTGTGAATGATGCTAACAAGCCCTGTCGCCATATCTGCTGTCATCCTATCCCCCTCTTCTATCCATCTAAACACTCTATCTAGCACAGGCACTAGTTCCTCCCTGAATTCCATGTAAAACTCCCCAGTGATGCCATCTATCCCAGGACTCTTATTCCTGCCTAGCCCTGCTATAGCTGCTTCTATTTCTCCTGTCCCTATGTTGCCCTCACACATCTCCCTATCGTCATCGCTCAGCTTACCTTCCACTTTCTCCAACACCAAACTCATGCTCTCTTCATCCACTTCTCCTCCGCTAAATAATTCCCTATAAAATCCTTCTACCCTTTCTGCTATCCCAACAAGGTCTGTTATTCCTTCTCCCTCCTTTCCTTCCACCTTCTCTAAGTAGTTCCTCTTCTGTTTGGTTTTCTCTAGCCCGAGAAAAAACCTTGTACATTTCTCTCCCTCAATCACATGTCTCGCCCTACTCCTGACTATTGCTCCCTTGCACTTTCTCTGTTCTATCTCCTTCAGCTCGTCTTTAATTCTTATATAGTTCTCCATATCGCTCCCCTCTTCATCCATCCTCTCTGCCTCCTTCTCTAGCTCCTCCTTTAGTTCCCTCTCTCTCTTTCTCGCTCTCCTATTCCTACCTCTGCTGTAATTTACGCTGAGCTCTTTAATTTCTGATTTCAGGTTCTCCCACCACCCGCCGACGTCGTCCTCATACATGCTATCATTCTTTCTTGTATTGATCCACTCTCTCACTTTCTTTTTATACTGTGCATCTTTCACCAATTCACCATTCAGACACCACACACCACCACCCCTCCTTTCAATTGGTTGAGTTAAGCTGAACTCCAGCACCATGTGATCGCTTAGTGCAGTGACTTTGTACGCTATCTCTCCTATCCTATCTGCTATGCCCTTTGCTCCCAAAACTAAATCTATCCTGCTTTGCTTCAGGACCCCTCTCACCACTTGTCTCCTGGAAAAGGCCCTCCCTTTCGGATTCCTCTCTCTCCACACATCCATCATCCCTCTGTCTCTCATCATCTTTTTCAGCGCGCCTCTCGACGCATCGCTCCTATAACACACACTCGATGACGCGTCTAACCTTCCACACCACACATTAAAATCCCCCACAATCATGCAGTTGTCTTCACACATCTCTCCCGCCCTCTCAAAAAAACCCTTTCTCTCTCTCTCCTCATTTGGCGCATATAAGTTTATTAACTTATACTTTCCCCCATTGTGTTCAAATGAAATCCCTATCATTCTCCCTTCCCCATCATCCACGCACTTCCTAACATTCTCAATCACTCCCCTCTTCACTAAGATTGCCACCCCCCTTGATTTATCTCCCCCATTATTCACATACATCTCTCCCATCCATCCTCTTCCCGTCTCTCTCACACACATATCGTCCCAGTGAGTCTCTTGTAGGCATATAACGTCAGCGTCGCACACCAGCAGGGCTTGCTGCCTCCTCTCTCGATCTCTGAGCCCGTTGCCGTTAAATGAAGACAAGCTAAGCACCATCAACAGTTTTATCAAGAGTGTCCACACTGTCATTTAGCTGCTTTCTTTTCCATTCGTCCCAATCTTTTGCTTTGTCTCTTGATTTGGGGCCTTTTCCTCACCTCACCCACCTTCTCCATGACCTCTCCCTCACTCGAAGTCACATTAGTGAACTCCCACTCCATCCCGCTCTGTCCCTCCCCAGCAGCCCCACTCGTTCCCAGTCCTCCCTTCCCTTCCATCTTTACCTCACTTTCCCCCCCGTCCGTTCCTCCGCTCGTCTCTCTGGCGCCTGCGTCTCTCACTCGCTCCCCTCCGTTGACAGTCTCCGTTTCCTTCTCTCCGTCCGTTGGTGTCTCCGTTACTGTCTCTCCATCTCCGTCCTGCTCCTCTCCGACCTGCTCCTCTTCCTCCTGCATCCTCTCCTCTCCTGCTCCTTCCACTCCTGCTGTCGGATCCGCGTCTCTACCTCCACTCGGGCTTCGTTCTCCGCCACCGGTCGCCTCCTTACTCCGATGCCCGTCTCCCGGCTGCTCCTTCTCCTGCCGCCGCTCCTCCTCCTCCTCCTGCTCCTCCTGTTGCTTCTCCGCGCACTCTCTGGCGTAGTGTCCTTGCTGGCCGCACTTGAAACACGTGAAGTCCGGACAGTCTCTGACTATGTGTCCCGGCTGGATGCAGAGTCGGCAGACTTTTATCTGCCTGTCGTGTATGACTCTGAAATGTTCGGCTCCTCCCGCCGTCTCAAACCTGGCCGAATACGGGAGCGATTTGACAGTCTCCGTGAACCTCACTTTCATGTACCTGGTCCCGTCAGCTATCTCGGTTCCGGGCCACACCCGTCTCCTTATGCTCGATACCGGAGTCACTCCCCAGTCCAGTAGTTTCCTTGTTATTATTTCATCGCCGATGTATATCGGCAGATTAATGAATGACACCACCATTTCATCTTTATTTATTTCACTTGCCGTAACCGTGTTGTTCTGTATTCTCAATCCGTCCATCAGCTTTGCCTTCCCTTCTTCGCTTCGCATCGTTAGCTCGTAGCTCTTCGGGTTCTTATACCTGCATCCAATCACCTCACCGCACTCCTCCTTCACTTTCCGAAGCAGCTCCATCATCGTTGTCTTGTCGCTCCCTTCAATCTCCACACTCAGCGTTAACTTTTTTTCATAGCTCCTCTTTTCGTTTTGTCCGTCGTCCGTGTTTTGTTTGGTGCGTCTCATCTCCGGTCCCTTTTCATTTGCCATGTGATCAATCCGTAACTTCCCTCACAGGGAGCGAAGTCCCCCAAACAGCAGGGCTGTCGGGGGATTCAGTTCCGCAGTGAAAATACTTTAACTGTCAACACTGTCCGACACAAACTGGGGTGATCTAACTGATTTGACTTGCCGCTAGCTCTCAATACGCACAGCTGACTCGCGTGGGGCGTGTTCAGGGTGGTATGGCCGTAAGCAAAGACAGGGCCTGCCAAAAGGCTACTTGTAGTTGCTCTAACGCCACGCTGTGCTCCTCTGCCCGCCTCAAACGCCACGCTCCTCTGCCCGCCTCAAACGCCACGCTCCTCTGCCCGCCTCAAACGCCACGCTCCTCTGCCCGCCTATCCGGAGTGCGCCTCCATTTTTCCCACAACACACACGCACATATTGAAAAAAACACTGTGTGAAAAGGTAAAAATCCTTGTGGCTCACGTGACGGCCTCTGTCTGGTTCATTCAGGCCACTCTGTGGGAGTGATACCTCTCTGGTAGTAACATCTTTGTTTTTAGTTGATTGCAAACTTGGGGCACCTGGGAGTGGTGAGCCAAGGGTGATCAAGCCCACCTGATCGGAATACGCGGCTGGCTCTTCGCCGCAATGCATACCCTGCTTGTATGATTTAAGTTAACTGTTACAAAATAGATGGTGAGTTAATTCCTTTGTAAAATAAATCCCTTTTTTGAGCCGTTATGCTGTCTCCTTCCCTCAATTGTCATGGTCACGAGAGAGAAAAAAAAGACATGGAAGCAATAGCTCCACCTTCTATCACAGGCTTTCAGTGTAAATCAGAAGAGCAGAATTCCCTTTTTGTTTTGATTTTTCGAATTTACCCAACAGTGCATCAGCAATTTTGAGGACAACAATGTACGAAAACATACAAACCTCGTGACTCCCAGGAGAAAAAGAAAACCTGGGTGCAACGTGTCCACCTTCTTACGCGGTGTTCAAAAGAGCAGGTCCTCTGTCCTTTTTTTTTTAAAAGCTTACAGCACCTGGTATTCCCAGGCGGTCTCCCATCCAAGTACTGACCAGGCCCGACCCTGCTTAGCTTCCGAGATCAGACGAGATCGGGCGTGTTTTTTTTTTTTTTTTTTTTTTATTATTATTATTTTTTAACAAAAGGTAAAATGAAATGAAGCAAACTGTTTAAATTTACACAGTAGCAGGACTCACATCACAGCAACACATGCACCTAAATCAAACAGAGAAGCAAAACCAAACAACACAACGAGGCAATACACCAGTACAAAATCAAATCCCCACAACTCTGAAGAATCTCCGTGGTGGAGAGGCAGGACTGCTAACCGCAGTCTATCCGTACCTCACCATCACCCCGGATCCTTATGAGGGTGCTGCCTGCAATAAACCAACTCTCAAAGTCATTCTTTTCCAATGCTCCGTGCATCATGTTGACATCCCTCTGCAAACCACTCTTGAACATACTCCAGACGTCGGCCCTCCTCTTCTCATAATGGGCCAGATTTCTCCTCATTTTGACAGCAAACCTTGCATGGCTCAGCATGTAGTTTAAGAGACTCACCCCTTTCATTTTCCCTCCAACCCCAAACAGCCACAATTCCTTCCACTCCATTCTCTCAACATATCTTTCTTTCCAGCACCTGTTGATTATCCCCTTCAATCTCTCGAAATACACCTGCAACTCCGCACATTCAGCAAACTCATGCATGCATGTTTCTACTTCCACTCCGCATACATCACATTCTTTCTTCACATTCACATCAAACTTACTTATAATTAAGTTGTTAAAGACCCTGTTGTGTCTTAACAGAAAGTCAAAATTCTCACATTCACTGCTGTTCCATTTCACTCTCAAGTTCGTCCATATTCTTTTCACCTCCATGTCCTTCATCACTCTCGACCATACTTTCTCAGCTGCTGGTCTCCTCACATCCCTCCCTCTTAAGCATTTGTACAGCACTCTGGTTTTCGCATTCATTAGGTTCACCATCTTCTCACTATCTTCTATATGCAGCTCAATCTCTCCTTCCTCATCCACCCCATTCTCTCTTCCAATCATTTCCATCCACTCTTTGGGCATCCCCCCCTTTATCTTATCCATCAGCCCCTCTGCTGTCCCCATCCACATTTCATCACCCCTGCTCCTCACCTCATCCACTATCACCTGTGCCCTCATAAACCCTGGTACATATTCATACACTAAATCTCTCACCTTCCTGAACCCCGCCCTCCACATCAGCCTGTTGTACAGTGTTTCCCCATCCCATGTGATTTTAGGGTTCAGAAACACGGGCTGCTCCCAGACTTGCTTCAAATTCTTGCACTCATACTTCACATATTTCACAAACTCCCCCCATGCTCCCAACATCTCTTTATGGAAATCAGATACTTCGCTCATCATCCCTTTCTTCAGTTCCATGTACACGGCACTGTCTCCACACCCCCCACATCTATCAATCGCTTCTTTTAGAAAAACCTTCCATATCTGGTCGCTGTTGTTCCTTAGATACCTCACCATCATTTTCACCCTAAGTGCTTTCTTCTTTTTTTCTAAATTGATCAGTTTCAGTCCTCCGTCCTCATACTCGTTTTCCATCACTTCCCTGGCTATTCTGACTCCCTTCCCGTCCCACAGAAACTCGCTCACTTCTCTCTCCACCTCCTTCATCACTCTCTCAGGTACATCTAGCACATTCATGACATACACTAGCTTACTCATCACTAGTGTGTTGACAACTACCACCTTCCCTTTCAATCCTAGCCCTCTTTGCTTCCAGAACCCTAATGTTTTCCTAATATTGTTCACTATCCCTTCATATTGCATATCTCTCCCTTCCTTGTCCTTAATCCCTAAATTAACTCCCAGTACTCTGAAGTAATCTTGCTTCTCTTTTAACCCTATCTCCACCCTTCCTATGCTCCCCTCTCCTATATACATGATCTCTGACTTCTCTATGTTCACTTTAGCCCCTGATGCTCTCCCATACAGCGCTAAACTATCTAGTACACCCACTATGCTCTCCCTGTCCTTCACTGTGACTGTTGTGTCGTCCGCATATTGATATAATAGGCTCTCTTTCCCTCCTGGTAGCTCTATTCCCCTGATTTTTTTATTCTGCCTTAAAAGTTGTGCTAGTGGCTCAGCTGACAGTGAGTACAGCAGTGCTGACATCGGACACCCTTGCCTCACCGACCTTTCTAGCCTGAACGTGTCTGTGACTATCCCATTGATTTTAACGCAGCTGTGTGCTCTGTCATACATCCTCCTGATCCATCCCCTTAGCCTATGCCCGAACCCCATTTCCTCCAGCACCCTGTGCAAGTAGGTGTGATCTACTCTGTCGAATGCCTTGTTTAAATCTAAACTCATTACAGCCCCCCCCTTTCCCCTCTTCATGAATTCTATTGTGTCTCTAATGCTGCTCACTGTGTCGGCTATGTCCCTGCCTGGTATACTATAAGCCTGCGTGCTCCCTACCACCGTCCCTATGACTCTTTTGATCCTATTGGCTAACACCCGCGCTAATATCTTATAATCTGTGTTCAACATTGTAAGTGGTCTGTAGTTTTCTAATCTATCCCTATTCCCTTTCTTGTGAATGATGCTAACAAGCCCTGTCGCCATATCTGCTGTCATCCTATCCCCCTCTTCTATCCATCTAAACACTCTATCTAGCACAGGCACTAGTTCCTCCCTGAATTCCATGTAAAACTCCCCAGTGATGCCATCTATCCCAGGACTCTTATTCCTGCCTAGCCCTGCTATAGCTGCTTCTATTTCTCCTGTCCCTATGTTGCCCTCACACATCTCCCTATCGTCATCGCTCAGCTTACCTTCCACTTTCTCCAACACCAAACTCATGCTCTCTTCATCCACTTCTCCTCCGCTAAATAATTCCCTATAAAATCCTTCTACCCTTTCTGCTATCCCAACAAGGTCTGTTATTCCTTCTCCCTCCTTTCCTTCCACCTTCTCTAAGTAGTTCCTCTTCTGTTTGGTTTTCTCTAGCCCGAGAAAAAACCTTGTACATTTCTCTCCCTCAATCACATGTCTCGCCCTACTCCTGACTATTGCTCCCTTGCACTTTCTCTGTTCTATCTCCTTCAGCTCGTCTTTAATTCTTATATAGTTCTCCATATCGCTCCCCTCTTCATCCATCCTCTCTGCCTCCTTCTCTAGCTCCTCCTTTAGTTCCCTCTCTCTCTTTCTCGCTCTCCTATTCCTACCTCTGCTGTAATTTACGCTGAGCTCTTTAATTTCTGATTTCAGGTTCTCCCACCACCCGCCGACGTCGTCCTCATACATGCTATCATTCTTTCTTGTATTGATCCACTCTCTCACTTTCTTTTTATACTGTGCATCTTTCACCAATTCACCATTCAGACACCACACACCACCACCCCTCCTTTCAATTGGTTGAGTTAAGCTGAACTCCAGCACCATGTGATCGCTTAGTGCAGTGACTTTGTACGCTATCTCTCCTATCCTATCTGCTATGCCCTTTGCTCCCAAAACTAAATCTATCCTGCTTTGCTTCAGGACCCCTCTCACCACTTGTCTCCTGGAAAAGGCCCTCCCTTTCGGATTCCTCTCTCTCCACACATCCATCATCCCTCTGTCTCTCATCATCTTTTTCAGCGCGCCTCTCGACGCATCGCTCCTATAACACACACTCGATGACGCGTCTAACCTTCCACACCACACATTAAAATCCCCCACAATCATGCAGTTGTCTTCACACATCTCTCCCGCCCTCTCAAAAAAACCCTTTCTCTCTCTCTCCTCATTTGGCGCATATAAGTTTATTAACTTATACTTTCCCCCATTGTGTTCAAATGAAATCCCTATCATTCTCCCTTCCCCATCATCCACGCACTTCCTAACATTCTCAATCACTCCCCTCTTCACTAAGATTGCCACCCCCCTTGATTTATCTCCCCCATTATTCACATACATCTCTCCCATCCATCCTCTTCCCGTCTCTCTCACACACATATCGTCCCAGTGAGTCTCTTGTAGGCATATAACGTCAGCGTCGCACACCAGCAGGGCTTGCTGCCTCCTCTCTCGATCTCTGAGCCCGTTGCCGTTAAATGAAGACAAGCTAAGCACCATCAACAGTTTTATCAAGAGTGTCCACACTGTCATTTAGCTGCTTTCTTTTCCATTCGTCCCAATCTTTTGCTTTGTCTCTTGATTTGGGGCCTTTTCCTCACCTCACCCACCTTCTCCATGACCTCTCCCTCACTCGAAGTCACATTAGTGAACTCCCACTCCATCCCGCTCTGTCCCTCCCCAGCAGCCCCACTCGTTCCCAGTCCTCCCTTCCCTTCCATCTTTACCTCACTTTCCCCCCCGTCCGTTCCTCCGCTCGTCTCTCTGGCGCCTGCGTCTCTCACTCGCTCCCCTCCGTTGACAGTCTCCGTTTCCTTCTCTCCGTCCGTTGGTGTCTCCGTTACTGTCTCTCCATCTCCGTCCTGCTCCTCTCCGACCTGCTCCTCTTCCTCCTGCATCCTCTCCTCTCCTGCTCCTTCCACTCCTGCTGTCGGATCCGCGTCTCTACCTCCACTCGGGCTTCGTTCTCCGCCACCGGTCGCCTCCTTACTCCGATGCCCGTCTCCCGGCTGCTCCTTCTCCTGCCGCCGCTCCTCCTCCTCCTCCTGCTCCTCCTGTTGCTTCTCCGCGCACTCTCTGGCGTAGTGTCCTTGCTGGCCGCACTTGAAACACGTGAAGTCCGGACAGTCTCTGACTATGTGTCCCGGCTGGATGCAGAGTCGGCAGACTTTTATCTGCCTGTCGTGTATGACTCTGAAATGTTCGGCTCCTCCCGCCGTCTCAAACCTGGCCGAATACGGGAGCGATTTGACAGTCTCCGTGAACCTCACTTTCATGTACCTGGTCCCGTCAGCTATCTCGGTTCCGGGCCACACCCGTCTCCTTATGCTCGATACCGGAGTCACTCCCCAGTCCAGTAGTTTCCTTGTTATTATTTCATCGCCGATGTATATCGGCAGATTAATGAATGACACCACCATTTCATCTTTATTTATTTCACTTGCCGTAACCGTGTTGTTCTGTATTCTCAATCCGTCCATCAGCTTTGCCTTCCCTTCTTCGCTTCGCATCGTTAGCTCGTAGCTCTTCGGGTTCTTATACCTGCATCCAATCACCTCACCGCACTCCTCCTTCACTTTCCGAAGCAGCTCCATCATCGTTGTCTTGTCGCTCCCTTCAATCTCCACACTCAGCGTTAACTTTTTTTCATAGCTCCTCTTTTCGTTTTGTCCGTCGTCCGTGTTTTGTTTGGTGCGTCTCATCTCCGGTCCCTTTTCATTTGCCATGTGATCAATCCGTAACTTCCCTCACAGGGAGCGAAGTCCCCCAAACAGCAGGGCTGTCGGGGGATTCAGTTCCGCAGTGAAAATACTTTAACTGTCAACACTGTCCGACACAAACTGGGGTGATCTAACTGATTTGACTTGCCGCTAGCTCTCAATACGCACAGCTGACTCGCGTGGGGCGTGTTCAGGGTGGTATGGCCGTAAGCAAAGACAGGGCCTGCCAAAAGGCTACTTGTAGTTGCTCTAACGCCACGCTGTGCTCCTCTGCCCGCCTCAAACGCCACGCTCCTCTGCCCGCCTCAAACGCCACGCTCCTCTGCCCGCCTCAAACGCCACGCTCCTCTGCCCGCCTCAAACGCCACGCTCCTCTGCCCGCCTCAAACGCCACGCTCCTCTGCCCGCCTCAAACGCCACGCTCCTCTGCCCGCCTATCCGGAGTGCGCCTCCATTTTTCCCACAACACACACGCACATATTGAAAAAAACACTGTGTGAAAAGGTAAAAATCCTTGTGGCTCACGTGACGGCCTCTGTCTGGTTCATTCAGGCCACTCTGTGGGAGTGATACCTCTCTGGTAGTAACATCTTTGTTTTTAGTTGATTGCAAACTTGGGGCACCTGGGAGTGGTGAGCCAAGGGTGATCAAGCCCACCTGATCGGAATACGCGGCTGGCTCTTCGCCGCAATGCATACCCTGCTTGTATGATTTAAGTTAACTGTTACAAAATAGATGGTGAGTTAATTCCTTTGTAGAATAAATCCCTTTTTTGAGCCGTTATGCTGTCTCCTTCCCTCAATTGTCATGGTCACGAGAGAGAAAAAAAAGACATGGAAGCAATAGCTCCACCTTCTATCACAGGCTTTCAGTGTAAATCAGAAGAGCAGAATTCCCTTTTGTTTTGATTTTTCGAATTTACCCAACAGTGCATCAGCAATTTTGAGGACAACAATGTACGAAAACATACAAACCTCGTGACTCCCAGGAGAAAAAGAAAACCTGGGTGCAACGTGTCCACCTTCTTACGCGGTGTTCAAAAGAGCAGGTCCTCTGTCCTTTTTTTTTTAAAAGCTTACAGCACCTGGTATTCCCAGGCGGTCTCCCATCCAAGTACTGACCAGGCCCGACCCTGCTTAGCTTCCGAGATCAGACGAGATCGGGCGTGTTCAGGGTGGTATGGCCGTAAGCAAAGACAGGGCCTGCCAAAAGGCTACTTGTAGTTGCTCTAACGCCACGCTGTGCTCCTCTGCCCGCCTCAAACGCCACGCTCCTCTGCCCGCCTCAAACGCCACGCTCCTCTGCCCGCCTCAAACGCCACGCTCCTCTGCCCGCCTCAAACGCCACGCTCCTCTGCCCGCCTCAAACGCCACGCTCCTCTGCCCGCCTATCCGGAGTGCGCCTCCATTTTTCCCACAACACACACGCACATATTGAAAAAAACACTGTGTGAAAAGGTAAAAATCCTTGTGGCTCACGTGACGGCCTCTGTCTGGTTCATTCAGGCCACTCTGTGGGAGTGATACCTCTCTGGTAGTAACATCTTTGTTTTTAGTTGATTGCAAACTTGGGGCACCTGGGAGTGGTGAGCCAAGGGTGATCAAGCCCACCTGATCGGAATACGCGGCTGGCTCTTCGCCGCAATGCATACCCTGCTTGTATGATTTAAGTTAACTGTTACAAAATAGATGGTGAGTTAATTCCTTTGTAAAATAAATCCCTTTTTTGAGCCGTTATGCTGTCTCCTTCCCTCAATTGTCATGGTCACGAGAGAGAAAAAAAAGACATGGAAGCAATAGCTCCACCTTCTATCACAGGCTTTCAGTGTAAATCAGAAGAGCAGAATTCCCTTTTTGTTTTGATTTTTCGAATTTACCCAACAGTGCATCAGCAATTTTGAGGACAACAATGTACGAAAACATACAAACCTCGTGACTCCCAGGAGAAAAAGAAAACCTGGGTGCAACGTGTCCACCTTCTTACGCGGTGTTCAAAAGAGCAGGTCCTCTGTCCTTTTTTTTTTAAAAGCTTACAGCACCTGGTATTCCCAGGCGGTCTCCCATCCAAGTACTGACCAGGCCCGACCCTGCTTAGCTTCCGAGATCAGACGAGATCGGGCGTGTTCAGGGTGGTATGGCCGTAAGCAAAGACAGGGCCTGCCAAAAGGCTACTTGTAGTTGCTCTAACGCCACGCTGTGCTCCTCTGCCCGCCTCAAACGCCACGCTCCTCTGCCCGCCTCAAACGCCACGCTCCTCTGCCCGCCTCAAACGCCACGCTCCTCTGCCCGCCTCAAACGCCACGCTCCTCTGCCCGCCTCAAACGCCACGCTCCTCTGCCCGCCTATCCGGAGTGCGCCTCCATTTTTCCCACAACACACACGCACATATTGAAAAAAACACTGTGTGAAAAGGTAAAAATCCTTGTGGCTCACGTGACGGCCTCTGTCTGGTTCATTCAGGCCACTCTGTGGGAGTGATACCTCTCTGGTAGTAACATCTTTGTTTTTAGTTGATTGCAAACTTGGGGCACCTGGGAGTGGTGAGCCAAGGGTGATCAAGCCCACCTGATCGGAATACGCGGCTGGCTCTTCGCCGCAATGCATACCCTGCTTGTATGATTTAAGTTAACTGTTACAAAATAGATGGTGAGTTAATTCCTTTGTAGAATAAATCCCTTTTTTGAGCCGTTATGCTGTCTCCTTCCCTCAATTGTCATGGTCACGAGAGAGAAAAAAAAGACATGGAAGCAATAGCTCCACCTTCTATCACAGGCTTTCAGTGTAAATCAGAAGAGCAGAATTCCCTTTTGTTTTGATTTTTCGAATTTACCCAACAGTGCATCAGCAATTTTGAGGACAACAATGTACGAAAACATACAAACCTCGTGACTCCCAGGAGAAAAAGAAAACCTGGGTGCAACGTGTCCACCTTCTTACGCGGTGTTCAAAAGAGCAGGTCCTCTGTCCTTTTTTTTTTAAAAGCTTACAGCACCTGGTATTCCCAGGCGGTCTCCCATCCAAGTACTGACCAGGCCCGACCCTGCTTAGCTTCCGAGATCAGACGAGATCGGGCGTGTTCAGGGTGGTATGGCCGTAAGCAAAGACAGGGCCTGCCAAAAGGCTACTTGTAGTTGCTCTAACGCCACGCTGTGCTCCTCTGCCCGCCTCAAACGCCACGCTCCTCTGCCCGCCTCAAACGCCACGCTCCTCTGCCCGCCTCAAACGCCACGCTCCTCTGCCCGCCTCAAACGCCACGCTCCTCTGCCCGCCTCAAACGCCACGCTCCTCTGCCCGCCTATCCGGAGTGCGCCTCCATTTTTCCCACAACACACACGCACATATTGAAAAAAACACTGTGTGAAAAGGTAAAAATCCTTGTGGCTCACGTGACGGCCTCTGTCTGGTTCATTCAGGCCACTCTGTGGGAGTGATACCTCTCTGGTAGTAACATCTTTGTTTTTAGTTGATTGCAAACTTGGGGCACCTGGGAGTGGTGAGCCAAGGGTGATCAAGCCCACCTGATCGGAATACGCGGCTGGCTCTTCGCCGCAATGCATACCCTGCTTGTATGATTTAAGTTAACTGTTACAAAATAGATGGTGAGTTAATTCCTTTGTAGAATAAATCCCTTTTTTGAGCCGTTATGCTGTCTCCTTCCCTCAATTGTCATGGTCACGAGAGAGAAAAAAAAGACATGGAAGCAATAGCTCCACCTTCTATCACAGGCTTTCAGTGTAAATCAGAAGAGCAGAATTCCCTTTTGTTTTGATTTTTCGAATTTACCCAACAGTGCATCAGCAATTTTGAGGACAACAATGTACGAAAACATACAAACCTCGTGACTCCCAGGAGAAAAAGAAAACCTGGGTGCAACGTGTCCACCTTCTTACGCGGTGTTCAAAAGAGCAGGTCCTCTGTCCTTTTTTTTTTAAAAGCTTACAGCACCTGGTATTCCCAGGCGGTCTCCCATCCAAGTACTGACCAGGCCCGACCCTGCTTAGCTTCCGAGATCAGACGAGATCGGGCGTGTTCAGGGTGGTATGGCCGTAAGCAAAGACAGGGCCTGCCAAAAGGCTACTTGTAGTTGCTCTAACGCCACGCTGTGCTCCTCTGCCCGCCTCAAACGCCACGCTCCTCTGCCCGCCTCAAACGCCACGCTCCTCTGCCCGCCTCAAACGCCACGCTCCTCTGCCCGCCTCAAACGCCACGCTCCTCTGCCCGCCTCAAACGCCACGCTCCTCTGCCCGCCTATCCGGAGTGCGCCTCCATTTTTCCCACAACACACACGCACATATTGAAAAAAACACTGTGTGAAAAGGTAAAAATCCTTGTGGCTCACGTGACGGCCTCTGTCTGGTTCATTCAGGCCACTCTGTGGGAGTGATACCTCTCTGGTAGTAACATCTTTGTTTTTAGTTGATTGCAAACTTGGGGCACCTGGGAGTGGTGAGCCAAGGGTGATCAAGCCCACCTGATCGGAATACGCGGCTGGCTCTTCGCCGCAATGCATACCCTGCTTGTATGATTTAAGTTAACTGTTACAAAATAGATGGTGAGTTAATTCCTTTGTAGAATAAATCCCTTTTTTGAGCCGTTATGCTGTCTCCTTCCCTCAATTGTCATGGTCACGAGAGAGAAAAAAAAGACATGGAAGCAATAGCTCCACCTTCTATCACAGGCTTTCAGTGTAAATCAGAAGAGCAGAATTCCCTTTTGTTTTGATTTTTCGAATTTACCCAACAGTGCATCAGCAATTTTGAGGACAACAATGTACGAAAACATACAAACCTCGTGACTCCCAGGAGAAAAAGAAAACCTGGGTGCAACGTGTCCACCTTCTTACGCGGTGTTCAAAAGAGCAGGTCCTCTGTCCTTTTTTTTTTAAAAGCTTACAGCACCTGGTATTCCCAGGCGGTCTCCCATCCAAGTACTGACCAGGCCCGACCCTGCTTAGCTTCCGAGATCAGACGAGATCGGGCGTGTTCAGGGTGGTATGGCCGTAAGCAAAGACAGGGCCTGCCAAAAGGCTACTTGTAGTTGCTCTAACGCCACGCTGTGCTCCTCTGCCCGCCTCAAACGCCACGCTCCTCTGCCCGCCTCAAACGCCACGCTCCTCTGCCCGCCTCAAACGCCACGCTCCTCTGCCCGCCTCAAACGCCACGCTCCTCTGCCCGCCTATCCGGAGTGCGCCTCCATTTTTCCCACAATACACACGCACATATTGAAAAAAACACTGTGTGAAAAGGTAAAAATCCTTGTGGCTCACGTGACGGCCTCTGTCTGGTTCATTCAGGCCACTCTGTGGGAGTGATACCTCTCTGGTAGTAACATCTTTGTTTTTAGTTGATTGCAAACTTGGGGCACCTGGGAGTGGTGAGCCAAGGGTGATCAAGCCCACCTGATCGGAATACGCGGCTGGCTCTTCGCCGCAATGCATACCCTGCTTGTATGATTTAAGTTAACTGTTACAAAATAGATGGTGAGTTAATTCCTTTGTAAAATAAATCCCTTTTTTGAGCCGTTATGCTGTCTCCTTCCCTCAATTGTCATGGTCACGAGAGAGAAAAAAAAGACATGGAAGCAATAGCTCCACCTTCTATCACAGGCTTTCAGTGTAAATCAGAAGAGCAGAATTCCCTTTTTGTTTTGATTTTTCGAATTTACCCAACAGTGCATCAGCAATTTTGAGGACAACAATGTACGAAAACATACAAACCTCGTGACTCCCAGGAGAAAAAGAAAACCTGGGTGCAACGTGTCCACCTTCTTACGCGGTGTTCAAAAGAGCAGGTCCTCTGTCCTTTTTTTTTTAAAAGCTTACAGCACCTGGTATTCCCAGGCGGTCTCCCATCCAAGTACTGACCAGGCCCGACCCTGCTTAGCTTCCGAGATCAGACGAGATCGGGCGTGTTCAGGGTGGTATGGCCGTAAGCAAAGACAGGGCCTGCCAAAAGGCTACTTGTAGTTGCTCTAACGCCACGCTGTGCTCCTCTGCCCGCCTCAAACGCCACGCTCCTCTGCCCGCCTCAAACGCCACGCTCCTCTGCCCGCCTCAAACGCCACGCTCCTCTGCCCGCCTATCCGGAGTGCGCCTCCATTTTTCCCACAACACACACGCACATATTGAAAAAAACACTGTGTGAAAAGGTAAAAATCCTTGTGGCTCACGTGACGGCCTCTGTCTGGTTCATTCAGGCCACTCTGTGGGAGTGATACCTCTCTGGTAGTAACATCTTTGTTTTTAGTTGATTGCAAACTTGGGGCACCTGGGAGTGGTGAGCCAAGGGTGATCAAGCCCACCTGATCGGAATACGCGGCTGGCTCTTCGCCGCAATGCATACCCTGCTTGTATGATTTAAGTTAACTGTTACAAAATAGATGGTGAGTTAATTCCTTTGTAAAATAAATCCCTTTTTTGAGCCGTTATGCTGTCTCCTTCCCTCAATTGTCATGGTCACGAGAGAGAAAAAAAAGACATGGAAGCAATAGCTCCACCTTCTATCACAGGCTTTCAGTGTAAATCAGAAGAGCAGAATTCCCTTTTTGTTTTGATTTTTCGAATTTACCCAACAGTGCATCAGCAATTTTGAGGACAACAATGTACGAAAACATACAAACCTCGTGACTCCCAGGAGAAAAAGAAAACCTGGGTGCAACGTGTCCACCTTCTTACGCGGTGTTCAAAAGAGCAGGTCCTCTGTCCTTTTTTTTTTAAAAGCTTACAGCACCTGGTATTCCCAGGCGGTCTCCCATCCAAGTACTGACCAGGCCCGACCCTGCTTAGCTTCCGAGATCAGACGAGATCGGGCGTGTTCAGGGTGGTATGGCCGTAAGCAAAGACAGGGCCTGCCAAAAGGCTACTTGTAGTTGCTCTAACGCCACGCTGTGCTCCTCTGCCCGCCTCAAACGCCACGCTCCTCTGCCCGCCTCAAACGCCACGCTCCTCTGCCCGCCTCAAACGCCACGCTCCTCTGCCCGCCTCAAACGCCACGCTCCTCTGCCCGCCTCAAACGCCACGCTCCTCTGCCCGCCTCAAACGCCACGCTCCTCTGCCCGCCTATCCGGAGTGCGCCTCCATTTTTCCCACAACACACACGCACATATTGAAAAAAACACTGTGTGAAAAGGTAAAAATCCTTGTGGCTCACGTGACGGCCTCTGTCTGGTTCATTCAGGCCACTCTGTGGGAGTGATACCTCTCTGGTAGTAACATCTTTGTTTTTAGTTGATTGCAAACTTGGGGCACCTGGGAGTGGTGAGCCAAGGGTGATCAAGCCCACCTGATCGGAATACGCGGCTGGCTCTTCGCCGCAATGCATACCCTGCTTGTATGATTTAAGTTAACTGTTACAAAATAGATGGTGAGTTAATTCCTTTGTAAAATAAATCCCTTTTTTGAGCCGTTATGCTGTCTCCTTCCCTCAATTGTCATGGTCACGAGAGAGAAAAAAAAGACATGGAAGCAATAGCTCCACCTTCTATCACAGGCTTTCAGTGTAAATCAGAAGAGCAGAATTCCCTTTTTGTTTTGATTTTTCGAATTTACCCAACAGTGCATCAGCAATTTTGAGGACAACAATGTACGAAAACATACAAACCTCGTGACTCCCAGGAGAAAAAGAAAACCTGGGTGCAACGTGTCCACCTTCTTACGCGGTGTTCAAAAGAGCAGGTCCTCTGTCCTTTTTTTTTTAAAAGCTTACAGCACCTGGTATTCCCAGGCGGTCTCCCATCCAAGTACTGACCAGGCCCGACCCTGCTTAGCTTCCGAGATCAGACGAGATCGGGCGTGTTCAGGGTGGTATGGCCGTAAGCAAAGACAGGGCCTGCCAAAAGGCTACTTGTAGTTGCTCTAACGCCACGCTGTGCTCCTCTGCCCGCCTCAAACGCCACGCTCCTCTGCCCGCCTCAAACGCCACGCTCCTCTGCCCGCCTATCCGGAGTGCGCCTCCATTTTTCCCACAACACACACGCACATATTGAAAAAAACACTGTGTGAAAAGGTAAAAATCCTTGTGGCTCACGTGACGGCCTCTGTCTGGTTCATTCAGGCCACTCTGTGGGAGTGATACCTCTCTGGTAGTAACATCTTTGTTTTTAGTTGATTGCAAACTTGGGGCACCTGGGAGTGGTGAGCCAAGGGTGATCAAGCCCACCTGATCGGAATACGCGGCTGGCTCTTCGCCGCAATGCATACCCTGCTTGTATGATTTAAGTTAACTGTTACAAAATAGATGGTGAGTTAATTCCTTTGTAAAATAAATCCCTTTTTTGAGCCGTTATGCTGTCTCCTTCCCTCAATTGTCATGGTCACGAGAGAGAAAAAAAAGACATGGAAGCAATAGCTCCACCTTCTATCACAGGCTTTCAGTGTAAATCAGAAGAGCAGAATTCCCTTTTTGTTTTGATTTTTCGAATTTACCCAACAGTGCATCAGCAATTTTGAGGACAACAATGTACGAAAACATACAAACCTCGTGACTCCCAGGAGAAAAAGAAAACCTGGGTGCAACGTGTCCACCTTCTTACGCGGTGTTCAAAAGAGCAGGTCCTCTGTCCTTTTTTTTTTAAAAGCTTACAGCACCTGGTATTCCCAGGCGGTCTCCCATCCAAGTACTGACCAGGCCCGACCCTGCTTAGCTTCCGAGATCAGACGAGATCGGGCGTGTTCAGGGTGGTATGGCCGTAAGCAAAGACAGGGCCTGCCAAAAGGCTACTTGTAGTTGCTCTAACGCCACGCTGTGCTCCTCTGCCCGCCTCAAACGCCACGCTCCTCTGCCCGCCTCAAACGCCACGCTCCTCTGCCCGCCTCAAACGCCACGCTCCTCTGCCCGCCTATCCGGAGTGCGCCTCCATTTTTCCCACAACACACACGCACATATTGAAAAAAACACTGTGTGAAAAGGTAAAAATCCTTGTGGCTCACGTGACGGCCTCTGTCTGGTTCATTCAGGCCACTCTGTGGGAGTGATACCTCTCTGGTAGTAACATCTTTGTTTTTAGTTGATTGCAAACTTGGGGCACCTGGGAGTGGTGAGCCAAGGGTGATCAAGCCCACCTGATCGGAATACGCGGCTGGCTCTTCGCCGCAATGCATACCCTGCTTGTATGATTTAAGTTAACTGTTACAAAATAGATGGTGAGTTAATTCCTTTGTAAAATAAATCCCTTTTTTGAGCCGTTATGCTGTCTCCTTCCCTCAATTGTCATGGTCACGAGAGAGAAAAAAAAGACATGGAAGCAATAGCTCCACCTTCTATCACAGGCTTTCAGTGTAAATCAGAAGAGCAGAATTCCCTTTTTGTTTTGATTTTTCGAATTTACCCAACAGTGCATCAGCAATTTTGAGGACAACAATGTACGAAAACATACAAACCTCGTGACTCCCAGGAGAAAAAGAAAACCTGGGTGCAACGTGTCCACCTTCTTACGCGGTGTTCAAAAGAGCAGGTCCTCTGTCCTTTTTTTTTTAAAAGCTTACAGCACCTGGTATTCCCAGGCGGTCTCCCATCCAAGTACTGACCAGGCCCGACCCTGCTTAGCTTCCGAGATCAGACGAGATCGGGCGTGTTCAGGGTGGTATGGCCGTAAGCAAAGACAGGGCCTGCCAAAAGGCTACTTGTAGTTGCTCTAACGCCACGCTGTGCTCCTCTGCCCGCCTCAAACGCCACGCTCCTCTGCCCGCCTCAAACGCCACGCTCCTCTGCCCGCCTCAAACGCCACGCTCCTCTGCCCGCCTATCCGGAGTGCGCCTCCATTTTTCCCACAACACACACGCACATATTGAAAAAAACACTGTGTGAAAAGGTAAAAATCCTTGTGGCTCACGTGACGGCCTCTGTCTGGTTCATTCAGGCCACTCTGTGGGAGTGATACCTCTCTGGTAGTAACATCTTTGTTTTTAGTTGATTGCAAACTTGGGGCACCTGGGAGTGGTGAGCCAAGGGTGATCAAGCCCACCTGATCGGAATACGCGGCTGGCTCTTCGCCGCAATGCATACCCTGCTTGTATGATTTAAGTTAACTGTTACAAAATAGATGGTGAGTTAATTCCTTTGTAAAATAAATCCCTTTTTTGAGCCGTTATGCTGTCTCCTTCCCTCAATTGTCATGGTCACGAGAGAGAAAAAAAAGACATGGAAGCAATAGCTCCACCTTCTATCACAGGCTTTCAGTGTAAATCAGAAGAGCAGAATTCCCTTTTTGTTTTGATTTTTCGAATTTACCCAACAGTGCATCAGCAATTTTGAGGACAACAATGTACGAAAACATACAAACCTCGTGACTCCCAGGAGAAAAAGAAAACCTGGGTGCAACGTGTCCACCTTCTTACGCGGTGTTCAAAAGAGCAGGTCCTCTGTCCTTTTTTTTTTAAAAGCTTACAGCACCTGGTATTCCCAGGCGGTCTCCCATCCAAGTACTGACCAGGCCCGACCCTGCTTAGCTTCCGAGATCAGACGAGATCGGGCGTGTTCAGGGTGGTATGGCCGTAAGCAAAGACAGGGCCTGCCAAAAGGCTACTTGTAGTTGCTCTAACGCCACGCTGTGCTCCTCTGCCCGCCTCAAACGCCACGCTCCTCTGCCCGCCTCAAACGCCACGCTCCTCTGCCCGCCTCAAACGCCACGCTCCTCTGCCCGCCTATCCGGAGTGCGCCTCCATTTTTCCCACAACACACACGCACATATTGAAAAAAACACTGTGTGAAAAGGTAAAAATCCTTGTGGCTCACGTGACGGCCTCTGTCTGGTTCATTCAGGCCACTCTGTGGGAGTGATACCTCTCTGGTAGTAACATCTTTGTTTTTAGTTGATTGCAAACTTGGGGCACCTGGGAGTGGTGAGCCAAGGGTGATCAAGCCCACCTGATCGGAATACGCGGCTGGCTCTTCGCCGCAATGCATACCCTGCTTGTATGATTTAAGTTAACTGTTACAAAATAGATGGTGAGTTAATTCCTTTGTAAAATAAATCCCTTTTTTGAGCCGTTATGCTGTCTCCTTCCCTCAATTGTCATGGTCACGAGAGAGAAAAAAAAGACATGGAAGCAATAGCTCCACCTTCTATCACAGGCTTTCAGTGTAAATCAGAAGAGCAGAATTCCCTTTTTGTTTTGATTTTTCGAATTTACCCAACAGTGCATCAGCAATTTTGAGGACAACAATGTACGAAAACATACAAACCTCGTGACTCCCAGGAGAAAAAGAAAACCTGGGTGCAACGTGTCCACCTTCTTACGCGGTGTTCAAAAGAGCAGGTCCTCTGTCCTTTTTTTTTTAAAAGCTTACAGCACCTGGTATTCCCAGGCGGTCTCCCATCCAAGTACTGACCAGGCCCGACCCTGCTTAGCTTCCGAGATCAGACGAGATCGGGCGTGTTCAGGGTGGTATGGCCGTAAGCAAAGACAGGGCCTGCCAAAAGGCTACTTGTAGTTGCTCTAACGCCACGCTGTGCTCCTCTGCCCGCCTCAAACGCCACGCTCCTCTGCCCGCCTCAAACGCCACGCTCCTCTGCCCGCCTCAAACGCCACGCTCCTCTGCCCGCCTCAAACGCCACGCTCCTCTGCCCGCCTCAAACGCCACACTCCTCTGCCCGCCTCAAACGCCACGCTCCTCTGCCCGCCTATCCGGAGTGCGCCTCCATTTTTCCCACAACACACACGCACATATTGAAAAAAACACTGTGTGAAAAGGTAAAAATCCTTGTGGCTCACGTGACGGCCTCTGTCTGGTTCATTCAGGCCACTCTGTGGGAGTGATACCTCTCTGGTAGTAACATCTTTGTTTTTAGTTGATTGCAAACTTGGGGCACCTGGGAGTGGTGAGCCAAGGGTGATCAAGCCCACCTGATCGGAATACGCGGCTGGCTCTTCGCCGCAATGCATACCCTGCTTGTATGATTTAAGTTAACTGTTACAAAATAGATGGTGAGTTAATTCCTTTGTAGAATAAATCCCTTTTTTGAGCCGTTATGCTGTCTCCTTCCCTCAATTGTCATGGTCACGAGAGAGAAAAAAAAGACATGGAAGCAATAGCTCCACCTTCTATCACAGGCTTTCAGTGTAAATCAGAAGAGCAGAATTCCCTTTTGTTTTGATTTTTCGAATTTACCCAACAGTGCATCAGCAATTTTGAGGACAACAATGTACGAAAACATACAAACCTCGTGACTCCCAGGAGAAAAAGAAAACCTGGGTGCAACGTGTCCACCTTCTTACGCGGTGTTCAAAAGAGCAGGTCCTCTGTCCTTTTTTTTTTAAAAGCTTACAGCACCTGGTATTCCCAGGCGGTCTCCCATCCAAGTACTGACCAGGCCCGACCCTGCTTAGCTTCCGAGATCAGACGAGATCGGGCGTGTTTTTTTTTTTTTTTTTTTTTTTATTATTTTTTAACAAAAGGTAAAATGAAATGAAGCAAACTGTTTAAATTTACACAGTAGCAGGACTCACATCACAGCAACACATGCACCTAAATCAAACAGAGAAGCAAAACCAAACAACACAACGAGGCAATACACCAGTACAAAATCAAATCCCCACAACTCTGAAGAATCTCCGTGGTGGAGAGGCAGGACTGCTAACCGCAGTCTATCCGTACCTCACCATCACCCCGGATCCTTATGAGGGTGCTGCCTGCAATAAACCAACTCTCAAAGTCATTCTTTTCCAATGCTCCGTGCATCATGTTGACATCCCTCTGCAAACCACTCTTGAACATACTCCAGACGTCGGCCCTCCTCTTCTCATAATGGGCCAGATTTCTCCTCATTTTGACAGCAAACCTTGCATGGCTCAGCATGTAGTTTAAGAGACTCACCCCTTTCATTTTCCCTCCAACCCCAAACAGCCACAATTCCTTCCACTCCATTCTCTCAACATATCTTTCTTTCCAGCACCTGTTGATTATCCCCTTCAATCTCTCGAAATACACCTGCAACTCCGCACATTCAGCAAACTCATGCATGCATGTTTCTACTTCCACTCCGCATACATCACATTCTTTCTTCACATTCACATCAAACTTACTTATAATTAAGTTGTTAAAGACCCTGTTGTGTCTTAACAGAAAGTCAAAATTCTCACATTCACTGCTGTTCCATTTCACTCTCAAGTTCGTCCATATTCTTTTCACCTCCATGTCCTTCATCACTCTCGACCATACTTTCTCAGCTGCTGGTCTCCTCACATCCCTCCCTCTTAAGCATTTGTACAGCACTCTGGTTTTCGCATTCATTAGGTTCACCATCTTCTCACTATCTTCTATATGCAGCTCAATCTCTCCTTCCTCATCCACCCCATTCTCTCTTCCAATCATTTCCATCCACTCTTTGGGCATCCCCCCCTTTATCTTATCCATCAGCCCCTCTGCTGTCCCCATCCACATTTCATCACCCCTGCTCCTCACCTCATCCACTATCACCTGTGCCCTCATAAACCCTGGTACATATTCATACACTAAATCTCTCACCTTCCTGAACCCCGCCCTCCACATCAGCCTGTTGTACAGTGTTTCCCCATCCCATGTGATTTTAGGGTTCAGAAACACGGGCTGCTCCCAGACTTGCTTCAAATTCTTGCACTCATACTTCACATATTTCACAAACTCCCCCCATGCTCCCAACATCTCTTTATGGAAATCAGATACTTCGCTCATCATCCCTTTCTTCAGTTCCATGTACACGGCACTGTCTCCACACCCCCCACATCTATCAATCGCTTCTTTTAGAAAAACCTTCCATATCTGGTCGCTGTTGTTCCTTAGATACCTCACCATCATTTTCACCCTAAGTGCTTTCTTCTTTTTTTCTAAATTGATCAGTTTCAGTCCTCCGTCCTCATACTCGTTTTCCATCACTTCCCTGGCTATTCTGACTCCCTTCCCGTCCCACAGAAACTCGCTCACTTCTCTCTCCACCTCCTTCATCACTCTCTCAGGTACATCTAGCACATTCATGACATACACTAGCTTACTCATCACTAGTGTGTTGACAACTACCACCTTCCCTTTCAATCCTAGCCCTCTTTGCTTCCAGAACCCTAATGTTTTCCTAATATTGTTCACTATCCCTTCATATTGCATATCTCTCCCTTCCTTGTCCTTAATCCCTAAATTAACTCCCAGTACTCTGAAGTAATCTTGCTTCTCTTTTAACCCTATCTCCACCCTTCCTATGCTCCCCTCTCCTATATACATGATCTCTGACTTCTCTATGTTCACTTTAGCCCCTGATGCTCTCCCATACAGCGCTAAACTATCTAGTACACCCACTATGCTCTCCCTGTCCTTCACTGTGACTGTTGTGTCGTCCGCATATTGATATAATAGGCTCTCTTTCCCTCCTGGTAGCTCTATTCCCCTGATTTTTTTATTCTGCCTTAAAAGTTGTGCTAGTGGCTCAGCTGACAGTGAGTACAGCAGTGCTGACATCGGACACCCTTGCCTCACCGACCTTTCTAGCCTGAACGTGTCTGTGACTATCCCATTGATTTTAACGCAGCTGTGTGCTCTGTCATACATCCTCCTGATCCATCCCCTTAGCCTATGCCCGAACCCCATTTCCTCCAGCACCCTGTGCAAGTAGGTGTGATCTACTCTGTCGAATGCCTTGTTTAAATCTAAACTCATTACAGCCCCCCCCTTTCCCCTCTTCATGAATTCTATTGTGTCTCTAATGCTGCTCACTGTGTCGGCTATGTCCCTGCCTGGTATACTATAAGCCTGCGTGCTCCCTACCACCGTCCCTATGACTCTTTTGATCCTATTGGCTAACACCCGCGCTAATATCTTATAATCTGTGTTCAACATTGTAAGTGGTCTGTAGTTTTCTAATCTATCCCTATTCCCTTTCTTGTGAATGATGCTAACAAGCCCTGTCGCCATATCTGCTGTCATCCTATCCCCCTCTTCTATCCATCTAAACACTCTATCTAGCACAGGCACTAGTTCCTCCCTGAATTCCATGTAAAACTCCCCAGTGATGCCATCTATCCCAGGACTCTTATTCCTGCCTAGCCCTGCTATAGCTGCTTCTATTTCTCCTGTCCCTATGTTGCCCTCACACATCTCCCTATCGTCATCGCTCAGCTTACCTTCCACTTTCTCCAACACCAAACTCATGCTCTCTTCATCCACTTCTCCTCCGCTAAATAATTCCCTATAAAATCCTTCTACCCTTTCTGCTATCCCAACAAGGTCTGTTATTCCTTCTCCCTCCTTTCCTTCCACCTTCTCTAAGTAGTTCCTCTTCTGTTTGGTTTTCTCTAGCCCGAGAAAAAACCTTGTACATTTCTCTCCCTCAATCACATGTCTCGCCCTACTCCTGACTATTGCTCCCTTGCACTTTCTCTGTTCTATCTCCTTCAGCTCGTCTTTAATTCTTATATAGTTCTCCATATCGCTCCCCTCTTCATCCATCCTCTCTGCCTCCTTCTCTAGCTCCTCCTTTAGTTCCCTCTCTCTCTTTCTCGCTCTCCTATTCCTACCTCTGCTGTAATTTACGCTGAGCTCTTTAATTTCTGATTTCAGGTTCTCCCACCACCCGCCGACGTCGTCCTCATACATGCTATCATTCTTTCTTGTATTGATCCACTCTCTCACTTTCTTTTTATACTGTGCATCTTTCACCAATTCACCATTCAGACACCACACACCACCACCCCTCCTTTCAATTGGTTGAGTTAAGCTGAACTCCAGCACCATGTGATCGCTTAGTGCAGTGACTTTGTACGCTATCTCTCCTATCCTATCTGCTATGCCCTTTGCTCCCAAAACTAAATCTATCCTGCTTTGCTTCAGGACCCCTCTCACCACTTGTCTCCTGGAAAAGGCCCTCCCTTTCGGATTCCTCTCTCTCCACACATCCATCATCCCTCTGTCTCTCATCATCTTTTTCAGCGCGCCTCTCGACGCATCGCTCCTATAACACACACTCGATGACGCGTCTAACCTTCCACACCACACATTAAAATCCCCCACAATCATGCAGTTGTCTTCACACATCTCTCCCGCCCTCTCAAAAAAACCCTTTCTCTCTCTCTCCTCATTTGGCGCATATAAGTTTATTAACTTATACTTTCCCCCATTGTGTTCAAATGAAATCCCTATCATTCTCCCTTCCCCATCATCCACGCACTTCCTAACATTCTCAATCACTCCCCTCTTCACTAAGATTGCCACCCCCCTTGATTTATCTCCCCCATTATTCACATACATCTCTCCCATCCATCCTCTTCCCGTCTCTCTCACACACATATCGTCCCAGTGAGTCTCTTGTAGGCATATAACGTCAGCGTCGCACACCAGCAGGGCTTGCTGCCTCCTCTCTCGATCTCTGAGCCCGTTGCCGTTAAATGAAGACAAGCTAAGCACCATCAACAGTTTTATCAAGAGTGTCCACACTGTCATTTAGCTGCTTTCTTTTCCATTCGTCCCAATCTTTTGCTTTGTCTCTTGATTTGGGGCCTTTTCCTCACCTCACCCACCTTCTCCATGACCTCTCCCTCACTCGAAGTCACATTAGTGAACTCCCACTCCATCCCGCTCTGTCCCTCCCCAGCAGCCCCACTCGTTCCCAGTCCTCCCTTCCCTTCCATCTTTACCTCACTTTCCCCCCCGTCCGTTCCTCCGCTCGTCTCTCTGGCGCCTGCGTCTCTCACTCGCTCCCCTCCGTTGACAGTCTCCGTTTCCTTCTCTCCGTCCGTTGGTGTCTCCGTTACTGTCTCTCCATCTCCGTCCTGCTCCTCTCCGACCTGCTCCTCTTCCTCCTGCATCCTCTCCTCTCCTGCTCCTTCCACTCCTGCTGTCGGATCCGCGTCTCTACCTCCACTCGGGCTTCGTTCTCCGCCACCGGTCGCCTCCTTACTCCGATGCCCGTCTCCCGGCTGCTCCTTCTCCTGCCGCCGCTCCTCCTCCTCCTCCTGCTCCTCCTGTTGCTTCTCCGCGCACTCTCTGGCGTAGTGTCCTTGCTGGCCGCACTTGAAACACGTGAAGTCCGGACAGTCTCTGACTATGTGTCCCGGCTGGATGCAGAGTCGGCAGACTTTTATCTGCCTGTCGTGTATGACTCTGAAATGTTCGGCTCCTCCCGCCGTCTCAAACCTGGCCGAATACGGGAGCGATTTGACAGTCTCCGTGAACCTCACTTTCATGTACCTGGTCCCGTCAGCTATCTCGGTTCCGGGCCACACCCGTCTCCTTATGCTCGATACCGGAGTCACTCCCCAGTCCAGTAGTTTCCTTGTTATTATTTCATCGCCGATGTATATCGGCAGATTAATGAATGACACCACCATTTCATCTTTATTTATTTCACTTGCCGTAACCGTGTTGTTCTGTATTCTCAATCCGTCCATCAGCTTTGCCTTCCCTTCTTCGCTTCGCATCGTTAGCTCGTAGCTCTTCGGGTTCTTATACCTGCATCCAATCACCTCACCGCACTCCTCCTTCACTTTCCGAAGCAGCTCCATCATCGTTGTCTTGTCGCTCCCTTCAATCTCCACACTCAGCGTTAACTTTTTTTCATAGCTCCTCTTTTCGTTTTGTCCGTCGTCCGTGTTTTGTTTGGTGCGTCTCATCTCCGGTCCCTTTTCATTTGCCATGTGATCAATCCGTAACTTCCCTCACAGGGAGCGAAGTCCCCCAAACAGCAGGGCTGTCGGGGGATTCAGTTCCGCAGTGAAAATACTTTAACTGTCAACACTGTCCGACACAAACTGGGGTGATCTAACTGATTTGACTTGCCGCTAGCTCTCAATACGCACAGCTGACTCGCGTGGGGCGTGTTCAGGGTGGTATGGCCGTAAGCAAAGACAGGGCCTGCCAAAAGGCTACTTGTAGTTGCTCTAACGCCACGCTGTGCTCCTCTGCCCGCCTCAAACGCCACGCTCCTCTGCCCGCCTCAAACGCCACGCTCCTCTGCCCGCCTCAAACGCCACGCTCCTCTGCCCGCCTCAAACGCCACGCTCCTCTGCCCGCCTATCCGGAGTGCGCCTCCATTTTTCCCACAATACACACGCACATATTGAAAAAAACACTGTGTGAAAAGGTAAAAATCCTTGTGGCTCACGTGACGGCCTCTGTCTGGTTCATTCAGGCCACTCTGTGGGAGTGATACCTCTCTGGTAGTAACATCTTTGTTTTTAGTTGATTGCAAACTTGGGGCACCTGGGAGTGGTGAGCCAAGGGTGATCAAGCCCACCTGATCGGAATACGCGGCTGGCTCTTCGCCGCAATGCATACCCTGCTTGTATGATTTAAGTTAACTGTTACAAAATAGATGGTGAGTTAATTCCTTTGTAAAATAAATCCCTTTTTTGAGCCGTTATGCTGTCTCCTTCCCTCAATTGTCATGGTCACGAGAGAGAAAAAAAAGACATGGAAGCAATAGCTCCACCTTCTATCACAGGCTTTCAGTGTAAATCAGAAGAGCAGAATTCCCTTTTGTTTTGATTTTTCGAATTTACCCAACAGTGCATCAGCAATTTTGAGGACAACAATGTACGAAAACATACAAACCTCGTGACTCCCAGGAGAAAAAGAAAACCTGGGTGCAACGTGTCCACCTTCTTACGCGGTGTTCAAAAGAGCAGGTCCTCTGTCCTTTTTTTTTTAAAAGCTTACAGCACCTGGTATTCCCAGGCGGTCTCCCATCCAAGTACTGACCAGGCCCGACCCTGCTTAGCTTCCGAGATCAGACGAGATCGGGCGTGTTCAGGGTGGTATGGCCGTAAGCAAAGACAGGGCCTGCCAAAAGGCTACTTGTAGTTGCTCTAACGCCACGCTGTGCTCCTCTGCCCGCCTCAAACGCCACGCTCCTCTGCCCGCCTCAAACGCCACGCTCCTCTGCCCGCCTCAAACGCCACGCTCCTCTGCCCGCCTCAAACGCCACGCTCCTCTGCCCGCCTCAAACGCCACGCTCCTCTGCCCGCCTATCCGGAGTGCGCCTCCATTTTTCCCACAACACACACGCACATATTGAAAAAAACACTGTGTGAAAAGGTAAAAATCCTTGTGGCTCACGTGACGGCCTCTGTCTGGTTCATTCAGGCCACTCTGTGGGAGTGATACCTCTCTGGTAGTAACATCTTTGTTTTTAGTTGATTGCAAACTTGGGGCACCTGGGAGTGGTGAGCCAAGGGTGATCAAGCCCACCTGATCGGAATACGCGGCTGGCTCTTCGCCGCAATGCATACCCTGCTTGTATGATTTAAGTTAACTGTTACAAAATAGATGGTGAGTTAATTCCTTTGTAGAATAAATCCCTTTTTTGAGCCGTTATGCTGTCTCCTTCCCTCAATTGTCATGGTCACGAGAGAGAAAAAAAAGACATGGAAGCAATAGCTCCACCTTCTATCACAGGCTTTCAGTGTAAATCAGAAGAGCAGAATTCCCTTTTGTTTTGATTTTTCGAATTTACCCAACAGTGCATCAGCAATTTTGAGGACAACAATGTACGAAAACATACAAACCTCGTGACTCCCAGGAGAAAAAGAAAACCTGGGTGCAACGTGTCCACCTTCTTACGCGGTGTTCAAAAGAGCAGGTCCTCTGTCCTTTTTTTTTTAAAAGCTTACAGCACCTGGTATTCCCAGGCGGTCTCCCATCCAAGTACTGACCAGGCCCGACCCTGCTTAGCTTCCGAGATCAGACGAGATCGGGCGTGTTCAGGGTGGTATGGCCGTAAGCAAAGACAGGGCCTGCCAAAAGGCTACTTGTAGTTGCTCTAACGCCACGCTGTGCTCCTCTGCCCGCCTCAAACGCCACGCTCCTCTGCCCGCCTCAAACGCCACGCTCCTCTGCCCGCCTCAAACGCCACGCTCCTCTGCCCGCCTCAAACGCCACGCTCCTCTGCCCGCCTCAAACGCCACGCTCCTCTGCCCGCCTATCCGGAGTGCGCCTCCATTTTTCCCACAACACACACGCACATATTGAAAAAAACACTGTGTGAAAAGGTAAAAATCCTTGTGGCTCACGTGACGGCCTCTGTCTGGTTCATTCAGGCCACTCTGTGGGAGTGATACCTCTCTGGTAGTAACATCTTTGTTTTTAGTTGATTGCAAACTTGGGGCACCTGGGAGTGGTGAGCCAAGGGTGATCAAGCCCACCTGATCGGAATACGCGGCTGGCTCTTCGCCGCAATGCATACCCTGCTTGTATGATTTAAGTTAACTGTTACAAAATAGATGGTGAGTTAATTCCTTTGTAGAATAAATCCCTTTTTTGAGCCGTTATGCTGTCTCCTTCCCTCAATTGTCATGGTCACGAGAGAGAAAAAAAAGACATGGAAGCAATAGCTCCACCTTCTATCACAGGCTTTCAGTGTAAATCAGAAGAGCAGAATTCCCTTTTGTTTTGATTTTTCGAATTTACCCAACAGTGCATCAGCAATTTTGAGGACAACAATGTACGAAAACATACAAACCTCGTGACTCCCAGGAGAAAAAGAAAACCTGGGTGCAACGTGTCCACCTTCTTACGCGGTGTTCAAAAGAGCAGGTCCTCTGTCCTTTTTTTTTTAAAAGCTTACAGCACCTGGTATTCCCAGGCGGTCTCCCATCCAAGTACTGACCAGGCCCGACCCTGCTTAGCTTCCGAGATCAGACGAGATCGGGCGTGTTCAGGGTGGTATGGCCGTAAGCAAAGACAGGGCCTGCCAAAAGGCTACTTGTAGTTGCTCTAACGCCACGCTGTGCTCCTCTGCCCGCCTCAAACGCCACGCTCCTCTGCCCGCCTCAAACGCCACGCTCCTCTGCCCGCCTCAAACGCCACGCTCCTCTGCCCGCCTCAAACGCCACGCTCCTCTGCCCGCCTATCCGGAGTGCGCCTCCATTTTTCCCACAATACACACGCACATATTGAAAAAAACACTGTGTGAAAAGGTAAAAATCCTTGTGGCTCACGTGACGGCCTCTGTCTGGTTCATTCAGGCCACTCTGTGGGAGTGATACCTCTCTGGTAGTAACATCTTTGTTTTTAGTTGATTGCAAACTTGGGGCACCTGGGAGTGGTGAGCCAAGGGTGATCAAGCCCACCTGATCGGAATACGCGGCTGGCTCTTCGCCGCAATGCATACCCTGCTTGTATGATTTAAGTTAACTGTTACAAAATAGATGGTGAGTTAATTCCTTTGTAAAATAAATCCCTTTTTTGAGCCGTTATGCTGTCTCCTTCCCTCAATTGTCATGGTCACGAGAGAGAAAAAAAAGACATGGAAGCAATAGCTCCACCTTCTATCACAGGCTTTCAGTGTAAATCAGAAGAGCAGAATTCCCTTTTTGTTTTGATTTTTCGAATTTACCCAACAGTGCATCAGCAATTTTGAGGACAACAATGTACGAAAACATACAAACCTCGTGACTCCCAGGAGAAAAAGAAAACCTGGGTGCAACGTGTCCACCTTCTTACGCGGTGTTCAAAAGAGCAGGTCCTCTGTCCTTTTTTTTTTAAAAGCTTACAGCACCTGGTATTCCCAGGCGGTCTCCCATCCAAGTACTGACCAGGCCCGACCCTGCTTAGCTTCCGAGATCAGACGAGATCGGGCGTGTTCAGGGTGGTATGGCCGTAAGCAAAGACAGGGCCTGCCAAAAGGCTACTTGTAGTTGCTCTAACGCCACGCTGTGCTCCTCTGCCCGCCTCAAACGCCACGCTCCTCTGCCCGCCTCAAACGCCACGCTCCTCTGCCCGCCTCAAACGCCACGCTCCTCTGCCCGCCTCAAACGCCACGCTCCTCTGCCCGCCTCAAACGCCACGCTCCTCTGCCCGCCTCAAACGCCACGCTCCTCTGCCCGCCTATCCGGAGTGCGCCTCCATTTTTCCCACAACACACACGCACATATTGAAAAAAACACTGTGTGAAAAGGTAAAAATCCTTGTGGCTCACGTGACGGCCTCTGTCTGGTTCATTCAGGCCACTCTGTGGGAGTGATACCTCTCTGGTAGTAACATCTTTGTTTTTAGTTGATTGCAAACTTGGGGCACCTGGGAGTGGTGAGCCAAGGGTGATCAAGCCCACCTGATCGGAATACGCGGCTGGCTCTTCGCCGCAATGCATACCCTGCTTGTATGATTTAAGTTAACTGTTACAAAATAGATGGTGAGTTAATTCCTTTGTAAAATAAATCCCTTTTTTGAGCCGTTATGCTGTCTCCTTCCCTCAATTGTCATGGTCACGAGAGAGAAAAAAAAGACATGGAAGCAATAGCTCCACCTTCTATCACAGGCTTTCAGTGTAAATCAGAAGAGCAGAATTCCCTTTTGTTTTGATTTTTCGAATTTACCCAACAGTGCATCAGCAATTTTGAGGACAACAATGTACGAAAACATACAAACCTCGTGACTCCCAGGAGAAAAAGAAAACCTGGGTGCAACGTGTCCACCTTCTTACGCGGTGTTCAAAAGAGCAGGTCCTCTGTCCTTTTTTTTTTAAAAGCTTACAGCACCTGGTATTCCCAGGCGGTCTCCCATCCAAGTACTGACCAGGCCCGACCCTGCTTAGCTTCCGAGATCAGACGAGATCGGGCGTGTTTTTTTTTTTTTTTTTTTTTTATATTATTTTTTAACAAAAGGTAAAATGAAATGAAGCAAACTGTTTAAATTTACACAGTAGCAGGACTCACATCACAGCAACACATGCACCTAAATCAAACAGAGAAGCAAAACCAAACAACACAACGAGGCAATACACCAGTACAAAATCAAATCCCCACAACTCTGAAGAATCTCCGTGGTGGAGAGGCAGGACTGCTAACCGCAGTCTATCCGTACCTCACCATCACCCCGGATCCTTATGAGGGTGCTGCCTGCAATAAACCAACTCTCAAAGTCATTCTTTTCCAATGCTCCGTGCATCATGTTGACATCCCTCTGCAAACCACTCTTGAACATACTCCAGACGTCGGCCCTCCTCTTCTCATAATGGGCCAGATTTCTCCTCATTTTGACAGCAAACCTTGCATGGCTCAGCATGTAGTTTAAGAGACTCACCCCTTTCATTTTCCCTCCAACCCCAAACAGCCACAATTCCTTCCACTCCATTCTCTCAACATATCTTTCTTTCCAGCACCTGTTGATTATCCCCTTCAATCTCTCGAAATACACCTGCAACTCCGCACATTCAGCAAACTCATGCATGCATGTTTCTACTTCCACTCCGCATACATCACATTCTTTCTTCACATTCACATCAAACTTACTTATAATTAAGTTGTTAAAGACCCTGTTGTGTCTTAACAGAAAGTCAAAATTCTCACATTCACTGCTGTTCCATTTCACTCTCAAGTTCGTCCATATTCTTTTCACCTCCATGTCCTTCATCACTCTCGACCATACTTTCTCAGCTGCTGGTCTCCTCACATCCCTCCCTCTTAAGCATTTGTACAGCACTCTGGTTTTCGCATTCATTAGGTTCACCATCTTCTCACTATCTTCTATATGCAGCTCAATCTCTCCTTCCTCATCCACCCCATTCTCTCTTCCAATCATTTCCATCCACTCTTTGGGCATCCCCCCCTTTATCTTATCCATCAGCCCCTCTGCTGTCCCCATCCACATTTCATCACCCCTGCTCCTCACCTCATCCACTATCACCTGTGCCCTCATAAACCCTGGTACATATTCATACACTAAATCTCTCACCTTCCTGAACCCCGCCCTCCACATCAGCCTGTTGTACAGTGTTTCCCCATCCCATGTGATTTTAGGGTTCAGAAACACGGGCTGCTCCCAGACTTGCTTCAAATTCTTGCACTCATACTTCACATATTTCACAAACTCCCCCCATGCTCCCAACATCTCTTTATGGAAATCAGATACTTCGCTCATCATCCCTTTCTTCAGTTCCATGTACACGGCACTGTCTCCACACCCCCCACATCTATCAATCGCTTCTTTTAGAAAAACCTTCCATATCTGGTCGCTGTTGTTCCTTAGATACCTCACCATCATTTTCACCCTAAGTGCTTTCTTCTTTTTTTCTAAATTGATCAGTTTCAGTCCTCCGTCCTCATACTCGTTTTCCATCACTTCCCTGGCTATTCTGACTCCCTTCCCGTCCCACAGAAACTCGCTCACTTCTCTCTCCACCTCCTTCATCACTCTCTCAGGTACATCTAGCACATTCATGACATACACTAGCTTACTCATCACTAGTGTGTTGACAACTACCACCTTCCCTTTCAATCCTAGCCCTCTTTGCTTCCAGAACCCTAATGTTTTCCTAATATTGTTCACTATCCCTTCATATTGCATATCTCTCCCTTCCTTGTCCTTAATCCCTAAATTAACTCCCAGTACTCTGAAGTAATCTTGCTTCTCTTTTAACCCTATCTCCACCCTTCCTATGCTCCCCTCTCCTATATACATGATCTCTGACTTCTCTATGTTCACTTTAGCCCCTGATGCTCTCCCATACAGCGCTAAACTATCTAGTACACCCACTATGCTCTCCCTGTCCTTCACTGTGACTGTTGTGTCGTCCGCATATTGATATAATAGGCTCTCTTTCCCTCCTGGTAGCTCTATTCCCCTGATTTTTTTATTCTGCCTTAAAAGTTGTGCTAGTGGCTCAGCTGACAGTGAGTACAGCAGTGCTGACATCGGACACCCTTGCCTCACCGACCTTTCTAGCCTGAACGTGTCTGTGACTATCCCATTGATTTTAACGCAGCTGTGTGCTCTGTCATACATCCTCCTGATCCATCCCCTTAGCCTATGCCCGAACCCCATTTCCTCCAGCACCCTGTGCAAGTAGGTGTGATCTACTCTGTCGAATGCCTTGTTTAAATCTAAACTCATTACAGCCCCCCCCTTTCCCCTCTTCATGAATTCTATTGTGTCTCTAATGCTGCTCACTGTGTCGGCTATGTCCCTGCCTGGTATACTATAAGCCTGCGTGCTCCCTACCACCGTCCCTATGACTCTTTTGATCCTATTGGCTAACACCCGCGCTAATATCTTATAATCTGTGTTCAACATTGTAAGTGGTCTGTAGTTTTCTAATCTATCCCTATTCCCTTTCTTGTGAATGATGCTAACAAGCCCTGTCGCCATATCTGCTGTCATCCTATCCCCCTCTTCTATCCATCTAAACACTCTATCTAGCACAGGCACTAGTTCCTCCCTGAATTCCATGTAAAACTCCCCAGTGATGCCATCTATCCCAGGACTCTTATTCCTGCCTAGCCCTGCTATAGCTGCTTCTATTTCTCCTGTCCCTATGTTGCCCTCACACATCTCCCTATCGTCATCGCTCAGCTTACCTTCCACTTTCTCCAACACCAAACTCATGCTCTCTTCATCCACTTCTCCTCCGCTAAATAATTCCCTATAAAATCCTTCTACCCTTTCTGCTATCCCAACAAGGTCTGTTATTCCTTCTCCCTCCTTTCCTTCCACCTTCTCTAAGTAGTTCCTCTTCTGTTTGGTTTTCTCTAGCCCGAGAAAAAACCTTGTACATTTCTCTCCCTCAATCACATGTCTCGCCCTACTCCTGACTATTGCTCCCTTGCACTTTCTCTGTTCTATCTCCTTCAGCTCGTCTTTAATTCTTATATAGTTCTCCATATCGCTCCCCTCTTCATCCATCCTCTCTGCCTCCTTCTCTAGCTCCTCCTTTAGTTCCCTCTCTCTCTTTCTCGCTCTCCTATTCCTACCTCTGCTGTAATTTACGCTGAGCTCTTTAATTTCTGATTTCAGGTTCTCCCACCACCCGCCGACGTCGTCCTCATACATGCTATCATTCTTTCTTGTATTGATCCACTCTCTCACTTTCTTTTTATACTGTGCATCTTTCACCAATTCACCATTCAGACACCACACACCACCACCCCTCCTTTCAATTGGTTGAGTTAAGCTGAACTCCAGCACCATGTGATCGCTTAGTGCAGTGACTTTGTACGCTATCTCTCCTATCCTATCTGCTATGCCCTTTGCTCCCAAAACTAAATCTATCCTGCTTTGCTTCAGGACCCCTCTCACCACTTGTCTCCTGGAAAAGGCCCTCCCTTTCGGATTCCTCTCTCTCCACACATCCATCATCCCTCTGTCTCTCATCATCTTTTTCAGCGCGCCTCTCGACGCATCGCTCCTATAACACACACTCGATGACGCGTCTAACCTTCCACACCACACATTAAAATCCCCCACAATCATGCAGTTGTCTTCACACATCTCTCCCGCCCTCTCAAAAAAACCCTTTCTCTCTCTCTCCTCATTTGGCGCATATAAGTTTATTAACTTATACTTTCCCCCATTGTGTTCAAATGAAATCCCTATCATTCTCCCTTCCCCATCATCCACGCACTTCCTAACATTCTCAATCACTCCCCTCTTCACTAAGATTGCCACCCCCCTTGATTTATCTCCCCCATTATTCACATACATCTCTCCCATCCATCCTCTTCCCGTCTCTCTCACACACATATCGTCCCAGTGAGTCTCTTGTAGGCATATAACGTCAGCGTCGCACACCAGCAGGGCTTGCTGCCTCCTCTCTCGATCTCTGAGCCCGTTGCCGTTAAATGAAGACAAGCTAAGCACCATCAACAGTTTTATCAAGAGTGTCCACACTGTCATTTAGCTGCTTTCTTTTCCATTCGTCCCAATCTTTTGCTTTGTCTCTTGATTTGGGGCCTTTTCCTCACCTCACCCACCTTCTCCATGACCTCTCCCTCACTCGAAGTCACATTAGTGAACTCCCACTCCATCCCGCTCTGTCCCTCCCCAGCAGCCCCACTCGTTCCCAGTCCTCCCTTCCCTTCCATCTTTACCTCACTTTCCCCCCCGTCCGTTCCTCCGCTCGTCTCTCTGGCGCCTGCGTCTCTCACTCGCTCCCCTCCGTTGACAGTCTCCGTTTCCTTCTCTCCGTCCGTTGGTGTCTCCGTTACTGTCTCTCCATCTCCGTCCTGCTCCTCTCCGACCTGCTCCTCTTCCTCCTGCATCCTCTCCTCTCCTGCTCCTTCCACTCCTGCTGTCGGATCCGCGTCTCTACCTCCACTCGGGCTTCGTTCTCCGCCACCGGTCGCCTCCTTACTCCGATGCCCGTCTCCCGGCTGCTCCTTCTCCTGCCGCCGCTCCTCCTCCTCCTCCTGCTCCTCCTGTTGCTTCTCCGCGCACTCTCTGGCGTAGTGTCCTTGCTGGCCGCACTTGAAACACGTGAAGTCCGGACAGTCTCTGACTATGTGTCCCGGCTGGATGCAGAGTCGGCAGACTTTTATCTGCCTGTCGTGTATGACTCTGAAATGTTCGGCTCCTCCCGCCGTCTCAAACCTGGCCGAATACGGGAGCGATTTGACAGTCTCCGTGAACCTCACTTTCATGTACCTGGTCCCGTCAGCTATCTCGGTTCCGGGCCACACCCGTCTCCTTATGCTCGATACCGGAGTCACTCCCCAGTCCAGTAGTTTCCTTGTTATTATTTCATCGCCGATGTATATCGGCAGATTAATGAATGACACCACCATTTCATCTTTATTTATTTCACTTGCCGTAACCGTGTTGTTCTGTATTCTCAATCCGTCCATCAGCTTTGCCTTCCCTTCTTCGCTTCGCATCGTTAGCTCGTAGCTCTTCGGGTTCTTATACCTGCATCCAATCACCTCACCGCACTCCTCCTTCACTTTCCGAAGCAGCTCCATCATCGTTGTCTTGTCGCTCCCTTCAATCTCCACACTCAGCGTTAACTTTTTTTCATAGCTCCTCTTTTCGTTTTGTCCGTCGTCCGTGTTTTGTTTGGTGCGTCTCATCTCCGGTCCCTTTTCATTTGCCATGTGATCAATCCGTAACTTCCCTCACAGGGAGCGAAGTCCCCCAAACAGCAGGGCTGTCGGGGGATTCAGTTCCGCAGTGAAAATACTTTAACTGTCAACACTGTCCGACACAAACTGGGGTGATCTAACTGATTTGACTTGCCGCTAGCTCTCAATACGCACAGCTGACTCGCGTGGGGCGTGTTCAGGGTGGTATGGCCGTAAGCAAAGACAGGGCCTGCCAAAAGGCTACTTGTAGTTGCTCTAACGCCACGCTGTGCTCCTCTGCCCGCCTCAAACGCCACGCTCCTCTGCCCGCCTCAAACGCCACGCTCCTCTGCCCGCCTCAAACGCCACGCTCCTCTGCCCGCCTCAAACGCCACGCTCCTCTGCCCGCCTCAAACGCCACGCTCCTCTGCCCGCCTCAAACGCCACGCTCCTCTGCCCGCCTATCCGGAGTGCGCCTCCATTTTTCCCACAACACACACGCACATATTGAAAAAAACACTGTGTGAAAAGGTAAAAATCCTTGTGGCTCACGTGACGGCCTCTGTCTGGTTCATTCAGGCCACTCTGTGGGAGTGATACCTCTCTGGTAGTAACATCTTTGTTTTTAGTTGATTGCAAACTTGGGGCACCTGGGAGTGGTGAGCCAAGGGTGATCAAGCCCACCTGATCGGAATACGCGGCTGGCTCTTCGCCGCAATGCATACCCTGCTTGTATGATTTAAGTTAACTGTTACAAAATAGATGGTGAGTTAATTCCTTTGTAAAATAAATCCCTTTTTTGAGCCGTTATGCTGTCTCCTTCCCTCAATTGTCATGGTCACGAGAGAGAAAAAAAAGACATGGAAGCAATAGCTCCACCTTCTATCACAGGCTTTCAGTGTAAATCAGAAGAGCAGAATTCCCTTTTTGTTTTGATTTTTCGAATTTACCCAACAGTGCATCAGCAATTTTGAGGACAACAATGTACGAAAACATACAAACCTCGTGACTCCCAGGAGAAAAAGAAAACCTGGGTGCAACGTGTCCACCTTCTTACGCGGTGTTCAAAAGAGCAGGTCCTCTGTCCTTTTTTTTTTAAAAGCTTACAGCACCTGGTATTCCCAGGCGGTCTCCCATCCAAGTACTGACCAGGCCCGACCCTGCTTAGCTTCCGAGATCAGACGAGATCGGGCGTGTTCAGGGTGGTATGGCCGTAAGCAAAGACAGGGCCTGCCAAAAGGCTACTTGTAGTTGCTCTAACGCCACGCTGTGCTCCTCTGCCCGCCTCAAACGCCACGCTCCTCTGCCCGCCTCAAACGCCACGCTCCTCTGCCCGCCTCAAACGCCACGCTCCTCTGCCCGCCTATCCGGAGTGCGCCTCCATTTTTCCCACAACACACACGCACATATTGAAAAAAACACTGTGTGAAAAGGTAAAAATCCTTGTGGCTCACGTGACGGCCTCTGTCTGGTTCATTCAGGCCACTCTGTGGGAGTGATACCTCTCTGGTAGTAACATCTTTGTTTTTAGTTGATTGCAAACTTGGGGCACCTGGGAGTGGTGAGCCAAGGGTGATCAAGCCCACCTGATCGGAATACGCGGCTGGCTCTTCGCCGCAATGCATACCCTGCTTGTATGATTTAAGTTAACTGTTACAAAATAGATGGTGAGTTAATTCCTTTGTAAAATAAATCCCTTTTTTGAGCCGTTATGCTGTCTCCTTCCCTCAATTGTCATGGTCACGAGAGAGAAAAAAAAGACATGGAAGCAATAGCTCCACCTTCTATCACAGGCTTTCAGTGTAAATCAGAAGAGCAGAATTCCCTTTTTGTTTTGATTTTTCGAATTTACCCAACAGTGCATCAGCAATTTTGAGGACAACAATGTACGAAAACATACAAACCTCGTGACTCCCAGGAGAAAAAGAAAACCTGGGTGCAACGTGTCCACCTTCTTACGCGGTGTTCAAAAGAGCAGGTCCTCTGTCCTTTTTTTTTTAAAAGCTTACAGCACCTGGTATTCCCAGGCGGTCTCCCATCCAAGTACTGACCAGGCCCGACCCTGCTTAGCTTCCGAGATCAGACGAGATCGGGCGTGTTCAGGGTGGTATGGCCGTAAGCAAAGACAGGGCCTGCCAAAAGGCTACTTGTAGTTGCTCTAACGCCACGCTGTGCTCCTCTGCCCGCCTCAAACGCCACGCTCCTCTGCCCGCCTCAAACGCCACGCTCCTCTGCCCGCCTCAAACGCCACGCTCCTCTGCCCGCCTCAAACGCCACGCTCCTCTGCCCGCCTATCCGGAGTGCGCCTCCATTTTTCCCACAATACACACGCACATATTGAAAAAAACACTGTGTGAAAAGGTAAAAATCCTTGTGGCTCACGTGACGGCCTCTGTCTGGTTCATTCAGGCCACTCTGTGGGAGTGATACCTCTCTGGTAGTAACATCTTTGTTTTTAGTTGATTGCAAACTTGGGGCACCTGGGAGTGGTGAGCCAAGGGTGATCAAGCCCACCTGATCGGAATACGCGGCTGGCTCTTCGCCGCAATGCATACCCTGCTTGTATGATTTAAGTTAACTGTTACAAAATAGATGGTGAGTTAATTCCTTTGTAAAATAAATCCCTTTTTTGAGCCGTTATGCTGTCTCCTTCCCTCAATTGTCATGGTCACGAGAGAGAAAAAAAAGACATGGAAGCAATAGCTCCACCTTCTATCACAGGCTTTCAGTGTAAATCAGAAGAGCAGAATTCCCTTTTTGTTTTGATTTTTCGAATTTACCCAACAGTGCATCAGCAATTTTGAGGACAACAATGTACGAAAACATACAAACCTCGTGACTCCCAGGAGAAAAAGAAAACCTGGGTGCAACGTGTCCACCTTCTTACGCGGTGTTCAAAAGAGCAGGTCCTCTGTCCTTTTTTTTTTAAAAGCTTACAGCACCTGGTATTCCCAGGCGGTCTCCCATCCAAGTACTGACCAGGCCCGACCCTGCTTAGCTTCCGAGATCAGACGAGATCGGGCGTGTTCAGGGTGGTATGGCCGTAAGCAAAGACAGGGCCTGCCAAAAGGCTACTTGTAGTTGCTCTAACGCCACGCTGTGCTCCTCTGCCCGCCTCAAACGCCACGCTCCTCTGCCCGCCTCAAACGCCACGCTCCTCTGCCCGCCTCAAACGCCACGCTCCTCTGCCCGCCTCAAACGCCACGCTCCTCTGCCCGCCTCAAACGCCACGCTCCTCTGCCCGCCTCAAACGCCACGCTCCTCTGCCCGCCTATCCGGAGTGCGCCTCCATTTTTTCCACAACACACACGCACATATTGAAAAAAACACTGTGTGAAAAGGTAAAAATCCTTGTGGCTCACGTGACGGCCTCTGTCTGGTTCATTCAGGCCACTCTGTGGGAGTGATACCTCTCTGGTAGTAACATCTTTGTTTTTAGTTGATTGCAAACTTGGGGCACCTGGGAGTGGTGAGCCAAGGGTGATCAAGCCCACCTGATCGGAATACGCGGCTGGCTCTTCGCCGCAATGCATACCCTGCTTGTATGATTTAAGTTAACTGTTACAAAATAGATGGTGAGTTAATTCCTTTGTAAAATAAATCCCTTTTTTGAGCCGTTATGCTGTCTCCTTCCCTCAATTGTCATGGTCACGAGAGAGAAAAAAAAGACATGGAAGCAATAGCTCCACCTTCTATCACAGGCTTTCAGTGTAAATCAGAAGAGCAGAATTCCCTTTTTGTTTTGATTTTTCGAATTTACCCAACAGTGCATCAGCAATTTTGAGGACAACAATGTACGAAAACATACAAACCTCGTGACTCCCAGGAGAAAAAGAAAACCTGGGTGCAACGTGTCCACCTTCTTACGCGGTGTTCAAAAGAGCAGGTCCTCTGTCCTTTTTTTTTTAAAAGCTTACAGCACCTGGTATTCCCAGGCGGTCTCCCATCCAAGTACTGACCAGGCCCGACCCTGCTTAGCTTCCGAGATCAGACGAGATCGGGCGTGTTCAGGGTGGTATGGCCGTAAGCAAAGACAGGGCCTGCCAAAAGGCTACTTGTAGTTGCTCTAACGCCACGCTGTGCTCCTCTGCCCGCCTCAAACGCCACGCTCCTCTGCCCGCCTCAAACGCCACGCTCCTCTGCCCGCCTCAAACGCCACGCTCCTCTGCCCGCCTATCCGGAGTGCGCCTCCATTTTTCCCACAACACACACGCACATATTGAAAAAAACACTGTGTGAAAAGGTAAAAATCCTTGTGGCTCACGTGACGGCCTCTGTCTGGTTCATTCAGGCCACTCTGTGGGAGTGATACCTCTCTGGTAGTAACATCTTTGTTTTTAGTTGATTGCAAACTTGGGGCACCTGGGAGTGGTGAGCCAAGGGTGATCAAGCCCACCTGATCGGAATACGCGGCTGGCTCTTCGCCGCAATGCATACCCTGCTTGTATGATTTAAGTTAACTGTTACAAAATAGATGGTGAGTTAATTCCTTTGTAAAATAAATCCCTTTTTTGAGCCGTTATGCTGTCTCCTTCCCTCAATTGTCATGGTCACGAGAGAGAAAAAAAAGACATGGAAGCAATAGCTCCACCTTCTATCACAGGCTTTCAGTGTAAATCAGAAGAGCAGAATTCCCTTTTTGTTTTGATTTTTCGAATTTACCCAACAGTGCATCAGCAATTTTGAGGACAACAATGTACGAAAACATACAAACCTCGTGACTCCCAGGAGAAAAAGAAAACCTGGGTGCAACGTGTCCACCTTCTTACGCGGTGTTCAAAAGAGCAGGTCCTCTGTCCTTTTTTTTTTAAAAGCTTACAGCACCTGGTATTCCCAGGCGGTCTCCCATCCAAGTACTGACCAGGCCCGACCCTGCTTAGCTTCCGAGATCAGACGAGATCGGGCGTGTTCAGGGTGGTATGGCCGTAAGCAAAGACAGGGCCTGCCAAAAGGCTACTTGTAGTTGCTCTAACGCCACGCTGTGCTCCTCTGCCCGCCTCAAACGCCACGCTCCTCTGCCCGCCTCAAACGCCACGCTCCTCTGCCCGCCTCAAACGCCACGCTCCTCTGCCCGCCTCAAACGCCACGCTCCTCTGCCCGCCTCAAACGCCACGCTCCTCTGCCCGCCTATCCGGAGTGCGCCTCCATTTTTCCCACAACACACACGCACATATTGAAAAAAACACTGTGTGAAAAGGTAAAAATCCTTGTGGCTCACGTGACGGCCTCTGTCTGGTTCATTCAGGCCACTCTGTGGGAGTGATACCTCTCTGGTAGTAACATCTTTGTTTTTAGTTGATTGCAAACTTGGGGCACCTGGGAGTGGTGAGCCAAGGGTGATCAAGCCCACCTGATCGGAATACGCGGCTGGCTCTTCGCCGCAATGCATACCCTGCTTGTATGATTTAAGTTAACTGTTACAAAATAGATGGTGAGTTAATTCCTTTGTAAAATAAATCCCTTTTTTGAGCCGTTATGCTGTCTCCTTCCCTCAATTGTCATGGTCACGAGAGAGAAAAAAAAGACATGGAAGCAATAGCTCCACCTTCTATCACAGGCTTTCAGTGTAAATCAGAAGAGCAGAATTCCCTTTTGTTTTGATTTTTCGAATTTACCCAACAGTGCATCAGCAATTTTGAGGACAACAATGTACGAAAACATACAAACCTCGTGACTCCCAGGAGAAAAAGAAAACCTGGGTGCAACGTGTCCACCTTCTTACGCGGTGTTCAAAAGAGCAGGTCCTCTGTCCTTTTTTTTTTAAAAGCTTACAGCACCTGGTATTCCCAGGCGGTCTCCCATCCAAGTACTGACCAGGCCCGACCCTGCTTAGCTTCCGAGATCAGACGAGATCGGGCGTGTTCAGGGTGGTATGGCCGTAAGCAAAGACAGGGCCTGCCAAAAGGCTACTTGTAGTTGCTCTAACGCCACGCTGTGCTCCTCTGCCCGCCTCAAACGCCACGCTCCTCTGCCCGCCTATCCGGAGTGCGCCTCCATTTTTCCCACAACACACACGCACATATTGAAAAAAACACTGTGTGAAAAGGTAAAAATCCTTGTGGCTCACGTGACGGCCTCTGTCTGGTTCATTCAGGCCACTCTGTGGGAGTGATACCTCTCTGGTAGTAACATCTTTGTTTTTAGTTGATTGCAAACTTGGGGCACCTGGGAGTGGTGAGCCAAGGGTGATCAAGCCCACCTGATCGGAATACGCGGCTGGCTCTTCGCCGCAATGCATACCCTGCTTGTATGATTTAAGTTAACTGTTACAAAATAGATGGTGAGTTAATTCCTTTGTAAAATAAATCCCTTTTTTGAGCCGTTATGCTGTCTCCTTCCCTCAATTGTCATGGTCACGAGAGAGAAAAAAAAGACATGGAAGCAATAGCTCCACCTTCTATCACAGGCTTTCAGTGTAAATCAGAAGAGCAGAATTCCCTTTTTGTTTTGATTTTTCGAATTTACCCAACAGTGCATCAGCAATTTTGAGGACAACAATGTACGAAAACATACAAACCTCGTGACTCCCAGGAGAAAAAGAAAACCTGGGTGCAACGTGTCCACCTTCTTACGCGGTGTTCAAAAGAGCAGGTCCTCTGTCCTTTTTTTTTTAAAAGCTTACAGCACCTGGTATTCCCAGGCGGTCTCCCATCCAAGTACTGACCAGGCCCGACCCTGCTTAGCTTCCGAGATCAGACGAGATCGGGCGTGTTCAGGGTGGTATGGCCGTAAGCAAAGACAGGGCCTGCCAAAAGGCTACTTGTAGTTGCTCTAACGCCACGCTGTGCTCCTCTGCCCGCCTCAAACGCCACGCTCCTCTGCCCGCCTCAAACGCCACGCTCCTCTGCCCGCCTATCCGGAGTGCGCCTCCATTTTTCCCACAACACACACGCACATATTGAAAAAAACACTGTGTGAAAAGGTAAAAATCCTTGTGGCTCACGTGACGGCCTCTGTCTGGTTCATTCAGGCCACTCTGTGGGAGTGATACCTCTCTGGTAGTAACATCTTTGTTTTTAGTTGATTGCAAACTTGGGGCACCTGGGAGTGGTGAGCCAAGGGTGATCAAGCCCACCTGATCGGAATACGCGGCTGGCTCTTCGCCGCAATGCATACCCTGCTTGTATGATTTAAGTTAACTGTTACAAAATAGATGGTGAGTTAATTCCTTTGTAAAATAAATCCCTTTTTTGAGCCGTTATGCTGTCTCCTTCCCTCAATTGTCATGGTCACGAGAGAGAAAAAAAAGACATGGAAGCAATAGCTCCACCTTCTATCACAGGCTTTCAGTGTAAATCAGAAGAGCAGAATTCCCTTTTTGTTTTGATTTTTCGAATTTACCCAACAGTGCATCAGCAATTTTGAGGACAACAATGTACGAAAACATACAAACCTCGTGACTCCCAGGAGAAAAAGAAAACCTGGGTGCAACGTGTCCACCTTCTTACGCGGTGTTCAAAAGAGCAGGTCCTCTGTCCTTTTTTTTTTAAAAGCTTACAGCACCTGGTATTCCCAGGCGGTCTCCCATCCAAGTACTGACCAGGCCCGACCCTGCTTAGCTTCCGAGATCAGACGAGATCGGGCGTGTTCAGGGTGGTATGGCCGTAAGCAAAGACAGGGCCTGCCAAAAGGCTACTTGTAGTTGCTCTAACGCCACGCTGTGCTCCTCTGCCCGCCTCAAACGCCACGCTCCTCTGCCCGCCTCAAACGCCACGCTCCTCTGCCCGCCTCAAACGCCACGCTCCTCTGCCCGCCTCAAACGCCACGCTCCTCTGCCCGCCTATCCGGAGTGCGCCTCCATTTTTCCCACAACACACACGCACATATTGAAAAAAACACTGTGTGAAAAGGTAAAAATCCTTGTGGCTCACGTGACGGCCTCTGTCTGGTTCATTCAGGCCACTCTGTGGGAGTGATACCTCTCTGGTAGTAACATCTTTGTTTTTAGTTGATTGCAAACTTGGGGCACCTGGGAGTGGTGAGCCAAGGGTGATCAAGCCCACCTGATCGGAATACGCGGCTGGCTCTTCGCCGCAATGCATACCCTGCTTGTATGATTTAAGTTAACTGTTACAAAATAGATGGTGAGTTAATTCCTTTGTAAAATAAATCCCTTTTTTGAGCCGTTATGCTGTCTCCTTCCCTCAATTGTCATGGTCACGAGAGAGAAAAAAAAGACATGGAAGCAATAGCTCCACCTTCTATCACAGGCTTTCAGTGTAAATCAGAAGAGCAGAATTCCCTTTTTGTTTTGATTTTTCGAATTTACCCAACAGTGCATCAGCAATTTTGAGGACAACAATGTACGAAAACATACAAACCTCGTGACTCCCAGGAGAAAAAGAAAACCTGGGTGCAACGTGTCCACCTTCTTACGCGGTGTTCAAAAGAGCAGGTCCTCTGTCCTTTTTTTTTTAAAAGCTTACAGCACCTGGTATTCCCAGGCGGTCTCCCATCCAAGTACTGACCAGGCCCGACCCTGCTTAGCTTCCGAGATCAGACGAGATCGGGCGTGTTCAGGGTGGTATGGCCGTAAGCAAAGACAGGGCCTGCCAAAAGGCTACTTGTAGTTGCTCTAACGCCACGCTGTGCTCCTCTGCCCGCCTCAAACGCCACGCTCCTCTGCCCGCCTCAAACGCCACGCTCCTCTGCCCGCCTCAAACGCCACGCTCCTCTGCCCGCCTCAAACGCCACGCTCCTCTGCCCGCCTATCCGGAGTGCGCCTCCATTTTTCCCACAACACACACGCACATATTGAAAAAAACACTGTGTGAAAAGGTAAAAATCCTTGTGGCTCACGTGACGGCCTCTGTCTGGTTCATTCAGGCCACTCTGTGGGAGTGATACCTCTCTGGTAGTAACATCTTTGTTTTTAGTTGATTGCAAACTTGGGGCACCTGGGAGTGGTGAGCCAAGGGTGATCAAGCCCACCTGATCGGAATACGCGGCTGGCTCTTCGCCGCAATGCATACCCTGCTTGTATGATTTAAGTTAACTGTTACAAAATAGATGGTGAGTTAATTCCTTTGTAAAATAAATCCCTTTTTTGAGCCGTTATGCTGTCTCCTTCCCTCAATTGTCATGGTCACGAGAGAGAAAAAAAAGACATGGAAGCAATAGCTCCACCTTCTATCACAGGCTTTCAGTGTAAATCAGAAGAGCAGAATTCCCTTTTGTTTTGATTTTTCGAATTTACCCAACAGTGCATCAGCAATTTTGAGGACAACAATGTACGAAAACATACAAACCTCGTGACTCCCAGGAGAAAAAGAAAACCTGGGTGCAACGTGTCCACCTTCTTACGCGGTGTTCAAAAGAGCAGGTCCTCTGTCCTTTTTTTTTTAAAAGCTTACAGCACCTGGTATTCCCAGGCGGTCTCCCATCCAAGTACTGACCAGGCCCGACCCTGCTTAGCTTCCGAGATCAGACGAGATCGGGCGTGTTCAGGGTGGTATGGCCGTAAGCAAAGACAGGGCCTGCCAAAAGGCTACTTGTAGTTGCTCTAACGCCACGCTGTGCTCCTCTGCCCGCCTCAAACGCCACGCTCCTCTGCCCGCCTCAAACGCCACGCTCCTCTGCCCGCCTCAAACGCCACGCTCCTCTGCCCGCCTCAAACGCCACGCTCCTCTGCCCGCCTCAAACGCCACGCTCCTCTGCCCGCCTATCCGGAGTGCGCCTCCATTTTTCCCACAACACACACGCACATATTGAAAAAAACACTGTGTGAAAAGGTAAAAATCCTTGTGGCTCACGTGACGGCCTCTGTCTGGTTCATTCAGGCCACTCTGTGGGAGTGATACCTCTCTGGTAGTAACATCTTTGTTTTTAGTTGATTGCAAACTTGGGGCACCTGGGAGTGGTGAGCCAAGGGTGATCAAGCCCACCTGATCGGAATACGCGGCTGGCTCTTCGCCGCAATGCATACCCTGCTTGTATGATTTAAGTTAACTGTTACAAAATAGATGGTGAGTTAATTCCTTTGTAAAATAAATCCCTTTTTTGAGCCGTTATGCTGTCTCCTTCCCTCAATTGTCATGGTCACGAGAGAGAAAAAAAAGACATGGAAGCAATAGCTCCACCTTCTATCACAGGCTTTCAGTGTAAATCAGAAGAGCAGAATTCCCTTTTGTTTTGATTTTTCGAATTTACCCAACAGTGCATCAGCAATTTTGAGGACAACAATGTACGAAAACATACAAACCTCGTGACTCCCAGGAGAAAAAGAAAACCTGGGTGCAACGTGTCCACCTTCTTACGCGGTGTTCAAAAGAGCAGGTCCTCTGTCCTTTTTTTTTTAAAAGCTTACAGCACCTGGTATTCCCAGGCGGTCTCCCATCCAAGTACTGACCAGGCCCGACCCTGCTTAGCTTCCGAGATCAGACGAGATCGGGCGTGTTCAGGGTGGTATGGCCGTAAGCAAAGACAGGGCCTGCCAAAAGGCTACTTGTAGTTGCTCTAACGCCACGCTGTGCTCCTCTGCCCGCCTCAAACGCCACGCTCCTCTGCCCGCCTCAAACGCCACGCTCCTCTGCCCGCCTCAAACGCCACGCTCCTCTGCCCGCCTCAAACGCCACGCTCCTCTGCCCGCCTCAAACGCCACGCTCCTCTGCCCGCCTATCCGGAGTGCGCCTCCATTTTTCCCACAACACACACGCACATATTGAAAAAAACACTGTGTGAAAAGGTAAAAATCCTTGTGGCTCACGTGACGGCCTCTGTCTGGTTCATTCAGGCCACTCTGTGGGAGTGATACCTCTCTGGTAGTAACATCTTTGTTTTTAGTTGATTGCAAACTTGGGGCACCTGGGAGTGGTGAGCCAAGGGTGATCAAGCCCACCTGATCGGAATACGCGGCTGGCTCTTCGCCGCAATGCATACCCTGCTTGTATGATTTAAGTTAACTGTTACAAAATAGATGGTGAGTTAATTCCTTTGTAAAATAAATCCCTTTTTTGAGCCGTTATGCTGTCTCCTTCCCTCAATTGTCATGGTCACGAGAGAGAAAAAAAAGACATGGAAGCAATAGCTCCACCTTCTATCACAGGCTTTCAGTGTAAATCAGAAGAGCAGAATTCCCTTTTGTTTTGATTTTTCGAATTTACCCAACAGTGCATCAGCAATTTTGAGGACAACAATGTACGAAAACATACAAACCTCGTGACTCCCAGGAGAAAAAGAAAACCTGGGTGCAACGTGTCCACCTTCTTACGCGGTGTTCAAAAGAGCAGGTCCTCTGTCCTTTTTTTTTTAAAAGCTTACAGCACCTGGTATTCCCAGGCGGTCTCCCATCCAAGTACTGACCAGGCCCGACCCTGCTTAGCTTCCGAGATCAGACGAGATCGGGCGTGTTCAGGGTGGTATGGCCGTAAGCAAAGACAGGGCCTGCCAAAAGGCTACTTGTAGTTGCTCTAACGCCACGCTGTGCTCCTCTGCCCGCCTCAAACGCCACGCTCCTCTGCCCGCCTCAAACGCCACGCTCCTCTGCCCGCCTCAAACGCCACGCTCCTCTGCCCGCCTCAAACGCCACGCTCCTCTGCCCGCCTCAAACGCCACGCTCCTCTGCCCGCCTATCCGGAGTGCGCCTCCATTTTTCCCACAACACACACGCACATATTGAAAAAAACACTGTGTGAAAAGGTAAAAATCCTTGTGGCTCACGTGACGGCCTCTGTCTGGTTCATTCAGGCCACTCTGTGGGAGTGATACCTCTCTGGTAGTAACATCTTTGTTTTTAGTTGATTGCAAACTTGGGGCACCTGGGAGTGGTGAGCCAAGGGTGATCAAGCCCACCTGATCGGAATACGCGGCTGGCTCTTCGCCGCAATGCATACCCTGCTTGTATGATTTAAGTTAACTGTTACAAAATAGATGGTGAGTTAATTCCTTTGTAAAATAAATCCCTTTTTTGAGCCGTTATGCTGTCTCCTTCCCTCAATTGTCATGGTCACGAGAGAGAAAAAAAAGACATGGAAGCAATAGCTCCACCTTCTATCACAGGCTTTCAGTGTAAATCAGAAGAGCAGAATTCCCTTTTGTTTTGATTTTTCGAATTTACCCAACAGTGCATCAGCAATTTTGAGGACAACAATGTACGAAAACATACAAACCTCGTGACTCCCAGGAGAAAAAGAAAACCTGGGTGCAACGTGTCCACCTTCTTACGCGGTGTTCAAAAGAGCAGGTCCTCTGTCCTTTTTTTTTTAAAAGCTTACAGCACCTGGTATTCCCAGGCGGTCTCCCATCCAAGTACTGACCAGGCCCGACCCTGCTTAGCTTCCGAGATCAGACGAGATCGGGCGTGTTCAGGGTGGTATGGCCGTAAGCAAAGACAGGGCCTGCCAAAAGGCTACTTGTAGTTGCTCTAACGCCACGCTGTGCTCCTCTGCCCGCCTCAAACGCCACGCTCCTCTGCCCGCCTCAAACGCCACGCTCCTCTGCCCGCCTATCCGGAGTGCGCCTCCATTTTTCCCACAACACACACGCACATATTGAAAAAAACACTGTGTGAAAAGGTAAAAATCCTTGTGGCTCACGTGACGGCCTCTGTCTGGTTCATTCAGGCCACTCTGTGGGAGTGATACCTCTCTGGTAGTAACATCTTTGTTTTTAGTTGATTGCAAACTTGGGGCACCTGGGAGTGGTGAGCCAAGGGTGATCAAGCCCACCTGATCGGAATACGCGGCTGGCTCTTCGCCGCAATGCATACCCTGCTTGTATGATTTAAGTTAACTGTTACAAAATAGATGGTGAGTTAATTCCTTTGTAAAATAAATCCCTTTTTTGAGCCGTTATGCTGTCTCCTTCCCTCAATTGTCATGGTCACGAGAGAGAAAAAAAAGACATGGAAGCAATAGCTCCACCTTCTATCACAGGCTTTCAGTGTAAATCAGAAGAGCAGAATTCCCTTTTGTTTTGATTTTTCGAATTTACCCAACAGTGCATCAGCAATTTTGAGGACAACAATGTACGAAAACATACAAACCTCGTGACTCCCAGGAGAAAAAGAAAACCTGGGTGCAACGTGTCCACCTTCTTACGCGGTGTTCAAAAGAGCAGGTCCTCTGTCCTTTTTTTTTTAAAAGCTTACAGCACCTGGTATTCCCAGGCGGTCTCCCATCCAAGTACTGACCAGGCCCGACCCTGCTTAGCTTCCGAGATCAGACGAGATCGGGCGTGTTCAGGGTGGTATGGCCGTAAGCAAAGACAGGGCCTGCCAAAAGGCTACTTGTAGTTGCTCTAACGCCACGCTGTGCTCCTCTGCCCGCCTCAAACGCCACGCTCCTCTGCCCGCCTCAAACGCCACGCTCCTCTGCCCGCCTATCCGGAGTGCGCCTCCATTTTTCCCACAACACACACGCACATATTGAAAAAAACACTGTGTGAAAAGGTAAAAATCCTTGTGGCTCACGTGACGGCCTCTGTCTGGTTCATTCAGGCCACTCTGTGGGAGTGATACCTCTCTGGTAGTAACATCTTTGTTTTTAGTTGATTGCAAACTTGGGGCACCTGGGAGTGGTGAGCCAAGGGTGATCAAGCCCACCTGATCGGAATACGCGGCTGGCTCTTCGCCGCAATGCATACCCTGCTTGTATGATTTAAGTTAACTGTTACAAAATAGATGGTGAGTTAATTCCTTTGTAAAATAAATCCCTTTTTTGAGCCGTTATGCTGTCTCCTTCCCTCAATTGTCATGGTCACGAGAGAGAAAAAAAAGACATGGAAGCAATAGCTCCACCTTCTATCACAGGCTTTCAGTGTAAATCAGAAGAGCAGAATTCCCTTTTTGTTTTGATTTTTCGAATTTACCCAACAGTGCATCAGCAATTTTGAGGACAACAATGTACGAAAACATACAAACCTCGTGACTCCCAGGAGAAAAAGAAAACCTGGGTGCAACGTGTCCACCTTCTTACGCGGTGTTCAAAAGAGCAGGTCCTCTGTCCTTTTTTTTTTAAAAGCTTACAGCACCTGGTATTCCCAGGCGGTCTCCCATCCAAGTACTGACCAGGCCCGACCCTGCTTAGCTTCCGAGATCAGACGAGATCGGGCGTGTTCAGGGTGGTATGGCCGTAAGCAAAGACAGGGCCTGCCAAAAGGCTACTTGTAGTTGCTCTAACGCCACGCTGTGCTCCTCTGCCCGCCTCAAACGCCACGCTCCTCTGCCCGCCTCAAACGCCACGCTCCTCTGCCCGCCTCAAACGCCACGCTCCTCTGCCCGCCTCAAACGCCACGCTCCTCTGCCCGCCTCAAACGCCACGCTCCTCTGCCCGCCTATCCGGAGTGCGCCTCCATTTTTCCCACAACACACACGCACATATTGAAAAAAACACTGTGTGAAAAGGTAAAAATCCTTGTGGCTCACGTGACGGCCTCTGTCTGGTTCATTCAGGCCACTCTGTGGGAGTGATACCTCTCTGGTAGTAACATCTTTGTTTTTAGTTGATTGCAAACTTGGGGCACCTGGGAGTGGTGAGCCAAGGGTGATCAAGCCCACCTGATCGGAATACGCGGCTGGCTCTTCGCCGCAATGCATACCCTGCTTGTATGATTTAAGTTAACTGTTACAAAATAGATGGTGAGTTAATTCCTTTGTAGAATAAATCCCTTTTTTGAGCCGTTATGCTGTCTCCTTCCCTCAATTGTCATGGTCACGAGAGAGAAAAAAAAGACATGGAAGCAATAGCTCCACCTTCTATCACAGGCTTTCAGTGTAAATCAGAAGAGCAGAATTCCCTTTTGTTTTGATTTTTCGAATTTACCCAACAGTGCATCAGCAATTTTGAGGACAACAATGTACGAAAACATACAAACCTCGTGACTCCCAGGAGAAAAAGAAAACCTGGGTGCAACGTGTCCACCTTCTTACGCGGTGTTCAAAAGAGCAGGTCCTCTGTCCTTTTTTTTTTAAAAGCTTACAGCACCTGGTATTCCCAGGCGGTCTCCCATCCAAGTACTGACCAGGCCCGACCCTGCTTAGCTTCCGAGATCAGACGAGATCGGGCGTGTTCAGGGTGGTATGGCCGTAAGCAAAGACAGGGCCTGCCAAAAGGCTACTTGTAGTTGCTCTAACGCCACGCTGTGCTCCTCTGCCCGCCTCAAACGCCACGCTCCTCTGCCCGCCTCAAACGCCACGCTCCTCTGCCCGCCTCAAACGCCACGCTCCTCTGCCCGCCTATCCGGAGTGCGCCTCCATTTTTCCCACAACACACACGCACATATTGAAAAAAACACTGTGTGAAAAGGTAAAAATCCTTGTGGCTCACGTGACGGCCTCTGTCTGGTTCATTCAGGCCACTCTGTGGGAGTGATACCTCTCTGGTAGTAACATCTTTGTTTTTAGTTGATTGCAAACTTGGGGCACCTGGGAGTGGTGAGCCAAGGGTGATCAAGCCCACCTGATCGGAATACGCGGCTGGCTCTTCGCCGCAATGCATACCCTGCTTGTATGATTTAAGTTAACTGTTACAAAATAGATGGTGAGTTAATTCCTTTGTAAAATAAATCCCTTTTTTGAGCCGTTATGCTGTCTCCTTCCCTCAATTGTCATGGTCACGAGAGAGAAAAAAAAGACATGGAAGCAATAGCTCCACCTTCTATCACAGGCTTTCAGTGTAAATCAGAAGAGCAGAATTCCCTTTTTGTTTTGATTTTTCGAATTTACCCAACAGTGCATCAGCAATTTTGAGGACAACAATGTACGAAAACATACAAACCTCGTGACTCCCAGGAGAAAAAGAAAACCTGGGTGCAACGTGTCCACCTTCTTACGCGGTGTTCAAAAGAGCAGGTCCTCTGTCCTTTTTTTTTTAAAAGCTTACAGCACCTGGTATTCCCAGGCGGTCTCCCATCCAAGTACTGACCAGGCCCGACCCTGCTTAGCTTCCGAGATCAGACGAGATCGGGCGTGTTCAGGGTGGTATGGCCGTAAGCAAAGACAGGGCCTGCCAAAAGGCTACTTGTAGTTGCTCTAACGCCACGCTGTGCTCCTCTGCCCGCCTCAAACGCCACGCTCCTCTGCCCGCCTCAAACGCCACGCTCCTCTGCCCGCCTCAAACGCCACGCTCCTCTGCCCGCCTCAAACGCCACGCTCCTCTGCCCGCCTCAAACGCCACGCTCCTCTGCCCGCCTATCCGGAGTGCGCCTCCATTTTTCCCACAACACACACGCACATATTGAAAAAAACACTGTGTGAAAAGGTAAAAATCCTTGTGGCTCACGTGACGGCCTCTGTCTGGTTCATTCAGGCCACTCTGTGGGAGTGATACCTCTCTGGTAGTAACATCTTTGTTTTTAGTTGATTGCAAACTTGGGGCACCTGGGAGTGGTGAGCCAAGGGTGATCAAGCCCACCTGATCGGAATACGCGGCTGGCTCTTCGCCGCAATGCATACCCTGCTTGTATGATTTAAGTTAACTGTTACAAAATAGATGGTGAGTTAATTCCTTTGTAAAATAAATCCCTTTTTTGAGCCGTTATGCTGTCTCCTTCCCTCAATTGTCATGGTCACGAGAGAGAAAAAAAAGACATGGAAGCAATAGCTCCACCTTCTATCACAGGCTTTCAGTGTAAATCAGAAGAGCAGAATTCCCTTTTTGTTTTGATTTTTCGAATTTACCCAACAGTGCATCAGCAATTTTGAGGACAACAATGTACGAAAACATACAAACCTCGTGACTCCCAGGAGAAAAAGAAAACCTGGGTGCAACGTGTCCACCTTCTTACGCGGTGTTCAAAAGAGCAGGTCCTCTGTCCTTTTTTTTTTAAAAGCTTACAGCACCTGGTATTCCCAGGCGGTCTCCCATCCAAGTACTGACCAGGCCCGACCCTGCTTAGCTTCCGAGATCAGACGAGATCGGGCGTGTTCAGGGTGGTATGGCCGTAAGCAAAGACAGGGCCTGCCAAAAGGCTACTTGTAGTTGCTCTAACGCCACGCTGTGCTCCTCTGCCCGCCTCAAACGCCACGCTCCTCTGCCCGCCTCAAACGCCACGCTCCTCTGCCCGCCTCAAACGCCACGCTCCTCTGCCCGCCTCAAACGCCACGCTCCTCTGCCCGCCTCAAACGCCACGCTCCTCTGCCCGCCTCAAACGCCACGCTCCTCTGCCCGCCTATCCGGAGTGCGCCTCCATTTTTCCCACAACACACACGCACATATTGAAAAAAACACTGTGTGAAAAGGTAAAAATCCTTGTGGCTCACGTGACGGCCTCTGTCTGGTTCATTCAGGCCACTCTGTGGGAGTGATACCTCTCTGGTAGTAACATCTTTGTTTTTAGTTGATTGCAAACTTGGGGCACCTGGGAGTGGTGAGCCAAGGGTGATCAAGCCCACCTGATCGGAATACGCGGCTGGCTCTTCGCCGCAATGCATACCCTGCTTGTATGATTTAAGTTAACTGTTACAAAATAGATGGTGAGTTAATTCCTTTGTAGAATAAATCCCTTTTTTGAGCCGTTATGCTGTCTCCTTCCCTCAATTGTCATGGTCACGAGAGAGAAAAAAAAGACATGGAAGCAATAGCTCCACCTTCTATCACAGGCTTTCAGTGTAAATCAGAAGAGCAGAATTCCCTTTTGTTTTGATTTTTCGAATTTACCCAACAGTGCATCAGCAATTTTGAGGACAACAATGTACGAAAACATACAAACCTCGTGACTCCCAGGAGAAAAAGAAAACCTGGGTGCAACGTGTCCACCTTCTTACGCGGTGTTCAAAAGAGCAGGTCCTCTGTCCTTTTTTTTTTAAAAGCTTACAGCACCTGGTATTCCCAGGCGGTCTCCCATCCAAGTACTGACCAGGCCCGACCCTGCTTAGCTTCCGAGATCAGACGAGATCGGGCGTGTTCAGGGTGGTATGGCCGTAAGCAAAGACAGGGCCTGCCAAAAGGCTACTTGTAGTTGCTCTAACGCCACGCTGTGCTCCTCTGCCCGCCTCAAACGCCACGCTCCTCTGCCCGCCTCAAACGCCACGCTCCTCTGCCCGCCTCAAACGCCACGCTCCTCTGCCCGCCTCAAACGCCACGCTCCTCTGCCCGCCTCAAACGCCACGCTCCTCTGCCCGCCTATCCGGAGTGCGCCTCCATTTTTCCCACAACACACACGCACATATTGAAAAAAACACTGTGTGAAAAGGTAAAAATCCTTGTGGCTCACGTGACGGCCTCTGTCTGGTTCATTCAGGCCACTCTGTGGGAGTGATACCTCTCTGGTAGTAACATCTTTGTTTTTAGTTGATTGCAAACTTGGGGCACCTGGGAGTGGTGAGCCAAGGGTGATCAAGCCCACCTGATCGGAATACGCGGCTGGCTCTTCGCCGCAATGCATACCCTGCTTGTATGATTTAAGTTAACTGTTACAAAATAGATGGTGAGTTAATTCCTTTGTAAAATAAATCCCTTTTTTGAGCCGTTATGCTGTCTCCTTCCCTCAATTGTCATGGTCACGAGAGAAAAAAAAAAGACATGGAAGCAATAGCTCCACCTTCTATCACAGGCTTTCAGTGTAAATCAGAAGAGCAGAATTCCCTTTTTGTTTTGATTTTTCGAATTTACCCAACAGTGCATCAGCAATTTTGAGGACAACAATGTACGAAAACATACAAACCTCGTGACTCCCAGGAGAAAAAGAAAACCTGGGTGCAACGTGTCCACCTTCTTACGCGGTGTTCAAAAGAGCAGGTCCTCTGTCCTTTTTTTTTTAAAAGCTTACAGCACCTGGTATTCCCAGGCGGTCTCCCATCCAAGTACTGACCAGGCCCGACCCTGCTTAGCTTCCGAGATCAGACGAGATCGGGCGTGTTCAGGGTGGTATGGCCGTAAGCAAAGACAGGGCCTGCCAAAAGGCTACTTGTAGTTGCTCTAACGCCACGCTGTGCTCCTCTGCCCGCCTCAAACGCCACGCTCCTCTGCCCGCCTCAAACGCCACGCTCCTCTGCCCGCCTCAAACGCCACGCTCCTCTGCCCGCCTCAAACGCCACGCTCCTCTGCCCGCCTCAAACGCCACGCTCCTCTGCCCGCCTATCCGGAGTGCGCCTCCATTTTTCCCACAACACACACGCACATATTGAAAAAAACACTGTGTGAAAAGGTAAAAATCCTTGTGGCTCACGTGACGGCCTCTGTCTGGTTCATTCAGGCCACTCTGTGGGAGTGATACCTCTCTGGTAGTAACATCTTTGTTTTTAGTTGATTGCAAACTTGGGGCACCTGGGAGTGGTGAGCCAAGGGTGATCAAGCCCACCTGATCGGAATACGCGGCTGGCTCTTCGCCGCAATGCATACCCTGCTTGTATGATTTAAGTTAACTGTTACAAAATAGATGGTGAGTTAATTCCTTTGTAAAATAAATCCCTTTTTTGAGCCGTTATGCTGTCTCCTTCCCTCAATTGTCATGGTCACGAGAGAGAAAAAAAAGACATGGAAGCAATAGCTCCACCTTCTATCACAGGCTTTCAGTGTAAATCAGAAGAGCAGAATTCCCTTTTGTTTTGATTTTTCGAATTTACCCAACAGTGCATCAGCAATTTTGAGGACAACAATGTACGAAAACATACAAACCTCGTGACTCCCAGGAGAAAAAGAAAACCTGGGTGCAACGTGTCCACCTTCTTACGCGGTGTTCAAAAGAGCAGGTCCTCTGTCCTTTTTTTTTTAAAAGCTTACAGCACCTGGTATTCCCAGGCGGTCTCCCATCCAAGTACTGACCAGGCCCGACCCTGCTTAGCTTCCGAGATCAGACGAGATCGGGCGTGTTCAGGGTGGTATGGCCGTAAGCAAAGACAGGGCCTGCCAAAAGGCTACTTGTAGTTGCTCTAACGCCACGCTGTGCTCCTCTGCCCGCCTCAAACGCCACGCTCCTCTGCCCGCCTCAAACGCCACGCTCCTCTGCCCGCCTCAAACGCCACGCTCCTCTGCCCGCCTCAAACGCCACGCTCCTCTGCCCGCCTCAAACGCCACGCTCCTCTGCCCGCCTATCCGGAGTGCGCCTCCATTTTTCCCACAACACACACGCACATATTGAAAAAAACACTGTGTGAAAAGGTAAAAATCCTTGTGGCTCACGTGACGGCCTCTGTCTGGTTCATTCAGGCCACTCTGTGGGAGTGATACCTCTCTGGTAGTAACATCTTTGTTTTTAGTTGATTGCAAACTTGGGGCACCTGGGAGTGGTGAGCCAAGGGTGATCAAGCCCACCTGATCGGAATACGCGGCTGGCTCTTCGCCGCAATGCATACCCTGCTTGTATGATTTAAGTTAACTGTTACAAAATAGATGGTGAGTTAATTCCTTTGTAAAATAAATCCCTTTTTTGAGCCGTTATGCTGTCTCCTTCCCTCAATTGTCATGGTCACGAGAGAAAAAAAAAAGACATGGAAGCAATAGCTCCACCTTCTATCACAGGCTTTCAGTGTAAATCAGAAGAGCAGAATTCCCTTTTTGTTTTGATTTTTCGAATTTACCCAACAGTGCATCAGCAATTTTGAGGACAACAATGTACGAAAACATACAAACCTCGTGACTCCCAGGAGAAAAAGAAAACCTGGGTGCAACGTGTCCACCTTCTTACGCGGTGTTCAAAAGAGCAGGTCCTCTGTCCTTTTTTTTTTAAAAGCTTACAGCACCTGGTATTCCCAGGCGGTCTCCCATCCAAGTACTGACCAGGCCCGACCCTGCTTAGCTTCCGAGATCAGACGAGATCGGGCGTGTTCAGGGTGGTATGGCCGTAAGCAAAGACAGGGCCTGCCAAAAGGCTACTTGTAGTTGCTCTAACGCCACGCTGTGCTCCTCTGCCCGCCTCAAACGCCACGCTCCTCTGCCCGCCTCAAACGCCACGCTCCTCTGCCCGCCTCAAACGCCACGCTCCTCTGCCCGCCTATCCGGAGTGCGCCTCCATTTTTCCCACAACACACACGCACATATTGAAAAAAACACTGTGTGAAAAGGTAAAAATCCTTGTGGCTCACGTGACGGCCTCTGTCTGGTTCATTCAGGCCACTCTGTGGGAGTGATACCTCTCTGGTAGTAACATCTTTGTTTTTAGTTGATTGCAAACTTGGGGCACCTGGGAGTGGTGAGCCAAGGGTGATCAAGCCCACCTGATCGGAATACGCGGCTGGCTCTTCGCCGCAATGCATACCCTGCTTGTATGATTTAAGTTAACTGTTACAAAATAGATGGTGAGTTAATTCCTTTGTAAAATAAATCCCTTTTTTGAGCCGTTATGCTGTCTCCTTCCCTCAATTGTCATGGTCACGAGAGAGAAAAAAAAGACATGGAAGCAATAGCTCCACCTTCTATCACAGGCTTTCAGTGTAAATCAGAAGAGCAGAATTCCCTTTTTGTTTTGATTTTTCGAATTTACCCAACAGTGCATCAGCAATTTTGAGGACAACAATGTACGAAAACATACAAACCTCGTGACTCCCAGGAGAAAAAGAAAACCTGGGTGCAACGTGTCCACCTTCTTACGCGGTGTTCAAAAGAGCAGGTCCTCTGTCCTTTTTTTTTTAAAAGCTTACAGCACCTGGTATTCCCAGGCGGTCTCCCATCCAAGTACTGACCAGGCCCGACCCTGCTTAGCTTCCGAGATCAGACGAGATCGGGCGTGTTCAGGGTGGTATGGCCGTAAGCAAAGACAGGGCCTGCCAAAAGGCTACTTGTAGTTGCTCTAACGCCACGCTGTGCTCCTCTGCCCGCCTCAAACGCCACGCTCCTCTGCCCGCCTCAAACGCCACGCTCCTCTGCCCGCCTCAAACGCCACGCTCCTCTGCCCGCCTATCCGGAGTGCGCCTCCATTTTTCCCACAACACACACGCACATATTGAAAAAAACACTGTGTGAAAAGGTAAAAATCCTTGTGGCTCACGTGACGGCCTCTGTCTGGTTCATTCAGGCCACTCTGTGGGAGTGATACCTCTCTGGTAGTAACATCTTTGTTTTTAGTTGATTGCAAACTTGGGGCACCTGGGAGTGGTGAGCCAAGGGTGATCAAGCCCACCTGATCGGAATACGCGGCTGGCTCTTCGCCGCAATGCATACCCTGCTTGTATGATTTAAGTTAACTGTTACAAAATAGATGGTGAGTTAATTCCTTTGTAAAATAAATCCCTTTTTTGAGCCGTTATGCTGTCTCCTTCCCTCAATTGTCATGGTCACGAGAGAGAAAAAAAAGACATGGAAGCAATAGCTCCACCTTCTATCACAGGCTTTCAGTGTAAATCAGAAGAGCAGAATTCCCTTTTGTTTTGATTTTTCGAATTTACCCAACAGTGCATCAGCAATTTTGAGGACAACAATGTACGAAAACATACAAACCTCGTGACTCCCAGGAGAAAAAGAAAACCTGGGTGCAACGTGTCCACCTTCTTACGCGGTGTTCAAAAGAGCAGGTCCTCTGTCCTTTTTTTTTTAAAAGCTTACAGCACCTGGTATTCCCAGGCGGTCTCCCATCCAAGTACTGACCAGGCCCGACCCTGCTTAGCTTCCGAGATCAGACGAGATCGGGCGTGTTCAGGGTGGTATGGCCGTAAGCAAAGACAGGGCCTGCCAAAAGGCTACTTGTAGTTGCTCTAACGCCACGCTGTGCTCCTCTGCCCGCCTCAAACGCCACGCTCCTCTGCCCGCCTCAAACGCCACGCTCCTCTGCCCGCCTCAAACGCCACGCTCCTCTGCCCGCCTATCCGGAGTGCGCCTCCATTTTTCCCACAACACACACGCACATATTGAAAAAAACACTGTGTGAAAAGGTAAAAATCCTTGTGGCTCACGTGACGGCCTCTGTCTGGTTCATTCAGGCCACTCTGTGGGAGTGATACCTCTCTGGTAGTAACATCTTTGTTTTTAGTTGATTGCAAACTTGGGGCACCTGGGAGTGGTGAGCCAAGGGTGATCAAGCCCACCTGATCGGAATACGCGGCTGGCTCTTCGCCGCAATGCATACCCTGCTTGTATGATTTAAGTTAACTGTTACAAAATAGATGGTGAGTTAATTCCTTTGTAAAATAAATCCCTTTTTTGAGCCGTTATGCTGTCTCCTTCCCTCAATTGTCATGGTCACGAGAGAGAAAAAAAAGACATGGAAGCAATAGCTCCACCTTCTATCACAGGCTTTCAGTGTAAATCAGAAGAGCAGAATTCCCTTTTGTTTTGATTTTTCGAATTTACCCAACAGTGCATCAGCAATTTTGAGGACAACAATGTACGAAAACATACAAACCTCGTGACTCCCAGGAGAAAAAGAAAACCTGGGTGCAACGTGTCCACCTTCTTACGCGGTGTTCAAAAGAGCAGGTCCTCTGTCCTTTTTTTTTTAAAAGCTTACAGCACCTGGTATTCCCAGGCGGTCTCCCATCCAAGTACTGACCAGGCCCGACCCTGCTTAGCTTCCGAGATCAGACGAGATCGGGCGTGTTCAGGGTGGTATGGCCGTAAGCAAAGACAGGGCCTGCCAAAAGGCTACTTGTAGTTGCTCTAACGCCACGCTGTGCTCCTCTGCCCGCCTCAAACGCCACGCTCCTCTGCCCGCCTCAAACGCCACGCTCCTCTGCCCGCCTCAAACGCCACGCTCCTCTGCCCGCCTCAAACGCCACGCTCCTCTGCCCGCCTCAAACGCCACGCTCCTCTGCCCGCCTATCCGGAGTGCGCCTCCATTTTTCCCACAACACACACGCACATATTGAAAAAAACACTGTGTGAAAAGGTAAAAATCCTTGTGGCTCACGTGACGGCCTCTGTCTGGTTCATTCAGGCCACTCTGTGGGAGTGATACCTCTCTGGTAGTAACATCTTTGTTTTTAGTTGATTGCAAACTTGGGGCACCTGGGAGTGGTGAGCCAAGGGTGATCAAGCCCACCTGATCGGAATACGCGGCTGGCTCTTCGCCGCAATGCATACCCTGCTTGTATGATTTAAGTTAACTGTTACAAAATAGATGGTGAGTTAATTCCTTTGTAAAATAAATCCCTTTTTTGAGCCGTTATGCTGTCTCCTTCCCTCAATTGTCATGGTCACGAGAGAAAAAAAAAAGACATGGAAGCAATAGCTCCACCTTCTATCACAGGCTTTCAGTGTAAATCAGAAGAGCAGAATTCCCTTTTTGTTTTGATTTTTCGAATTTACCCAACAGTGCATCAGCAATTTTGAGGACAACAATGTACGAAAACATACAAACCTCGTGACTCCCAGGAGAAAAAGAAAACCTGGGTGCAACGTGTCCACCTTCTTACGCGGTGTTCAAAAGAGCAGGTCCTCTGTCCTTTTTTTTTTAAAAGCTTACAGCACCTGGTATTCCCAGGCGGTCTCCCATCCAAGTACTGACCAGGCCCGACCCTGCTTAGCTTCCGAGATCAGACGAGATCGGGCGTGTTTTTTTTTTTTTTTTTTTTTATTATTTTTTAACAAAAGGTAAAATGAAATGAAGCAAACTGTTTAAATTTACACAGTAGCAGGACTCACATCACAGCAACACATGCACCTAAATCAAACAGAGAAGCAAAACCAAACAACACAACGAGGCAATACACCAGTACAAAATCAAATCCCCACAACTCTGAAGAATCTCCGTGGTGGAGAGGCAGGACTGCTAACCGCAGTCTATCCGTACCTCACCATCACCCCGGATCCTTATGAGGGTGCTGCCTGCAATAAACCAACTCTCAAAGTCATTCTTTTCCAATGCTCCGTGCATCATGTTGACATCCCTCTGCAAACCACTCTTGAACATACTCCAGACGTCGGCCCTCCTCTTCTCATAATGGGCCAGATTTCTCCTCATTTTGACAGCAAACCTTGCATGGCTCAGCATGTAGTTTAAGAGACTCACCCCTTTCATTTTCCCTCCAACCCCAAACAGCCACAATTCCTTCCACTCCATTCTCTCAACATATCTTTCTTTCCAGCACCTGTTGATTATCCCCTTCAATCTCTCGAAATACACCTGCAACTCCGCACATTCAGCAAACTCATGCATGCATGTTTCTACTTCCACTCCGCATACATCACATTCTTTCTTCACATTCACATCAAACTTACTTATAATTAAGTTGTTAAAGACCCTGTTGTGTCTTAACAGAAAGTCAAAATTCTCACATTCACTGCTGTTCCATTTCACTCTCAAGTTCGTCCATATTCTTTTCACCTCCATGTCCTTCATCACTCTCGACCATACTTTCTCAGCTGCTGGTCTCCTCACATCCCTCCCTCTTAAGCATTTGTACAGCACTCTGGTTTTCGCATTCATTAGGTTCACCATCTTCTCACTATCTTCTATATGCAGCTCAATCTCTCCTTCCTCATCCACCCCATTCTCTCTTCCAATCATTTCCATCCACTCTTTGGGCATCCCCCCCTTTATCTTATCCATCAGCCCCTCTGCTGTCCCCATCCACATTTCATCACCCCTGCTCCTCACCTCATCCACTATCACCTGTGCCCTCATAAACCCTGGTACATATTCATACACTAAATCTCTCACCTTCCTGAACCCCGCCCTCCACATCAGCCTGTTGTACAGTGTTTCCCCATCCCATGTGATTTTAGGGTTCAGAAACACGGGCTGCTCCCAGACTTGCTTCAAATTCTTGCACTCATACTTCACATATTTCACACACTCCCCCCATGCTCCCAACATCTCTTTATGGAAATCAGATACTTCGCTCATCATCCCTTTCTTCAGTTCCATGTACACGGCACTGTCTCCACACCCCCCACATCTATCAATCGCTTCTTTTAGAAAAACCTTCCATATCTGGTCGCTGTTGTTCCTTAGATACCTCACCATCATTTTCACCCTAAGTGCTTTCTTCTTTTTTTCTAAATTGATCAGTTTCAGTCCTCCGTCCTCATACTCGTTTTCCATCACTTCCCTGGCTATTCTGACTCCCTTCCCGTCCCACAGAAACTCGCTCACTTCTCTCTCCACCTCCTTCATCACTCTCTCAGGTACATCTAGCACATTCATGACATACACTAGCTTACTCATCACTAGTGTGTTGACAACTACCACCTTCCCTTTCAATCCTAGCCCTCTTTGCTTCCAGAACCCTAATGTTTTCCTAATATTGTTCACTATCCCTTCATATTGCATATCTCTCCCTTCCTTGTCCTTAATCCCTAAATTAACTCCCAGTACTCTGAAGTAATCTTGCTTCTCTTTTAACCCTATCTCCACCCTTCCTATGCTCCCCTCTCCTATATACATGATCTCTGACTTCTCTATGTTCACTTTAGCCCCTGATGCTCTCCCATACAGCGCTAAACTATCTAGTACACCCACTATGCTCTCCCTGTCCTTCACTGTGACTGTTGTGTCGTCCGCATATTGATATAATAGGCTCTCTTTCCCTCCTGGTAGCTCTATTCCCCTGATTTTTTTATTCTGCCTTAAAAGTTGTGCTAGTGGCTCAGCTGACAGTGAGTACAGCAGTGCTGACATCGGACACCCTTGCCTCACCGACCTTTCTAGCCTGAACGTGTCTGTGACTATCCCATTGATTTTAACGCAGCTGTGTGCTCTGTCATACATCCTCCTGATCCATCCCCTTAGCCTATGCCCGAACCCCATTTCCTCCAGCACCCTGTGCAAGTAGGTGTGATCTACTCTGTCGAATGCCTTGTTTAAATCTAAACTCATTACAGCCCCCCCCTTTCCCCTCTTCATGAATTCTATTGTGTCTCTAATGCTGCTCACTGTGTCGGCTATGTCCCTGCCTGGTATACTATAAGCCTGCGTGCTCCCTACCACCGTCCCTATGACTCTTTTGATCCTATTGGCTAACACCCGCGCTAATATCTTATAATCTGTGTTCAACATTGTAAGTGGTCTGTAGTTTTCTAATCTATCCCTATTCCCTTTCTTGTGAATGATGCTAACAAGCCCTGTCGCCATATCTGCTGTCATCCTATCCCCCTCTTCTATCCATCTAAACACTCTATCTAGCACAGGCACTAGTTCCTCCCTGAATTCCATGTAAAACTCCCCAGTGATGCCATCTATCCCAGGACTCTTATTCCTGCCTAGCCCTGCTATAGCTGCTTCTATTTCTCCTGTCCCTATGTTGCCCTCACACATCTCCCTATCGTCATCGCTCAGCTTACCTTCCACTTTCTCCAACACCAAACTCATGCTCTCTTCATCCACTTCTCCTCCGCTAAATAATTCCCTATAAAATCCTTCTACCCTTTCTGCTATCCCAACAAGGTCTGTTATTCCTTCTCCCTCCTTTCCTTCCACCTTCTCTAAGTAGTTCCTCTTCTGTTTGGTTTTCTCTAGCCCGAGAAAAAACCTTGTACATTTCTCTCCCTCAATCACATGTCTCGCCCTACTCCTGACTATTGCTCCCTTGCACTTTCTCTGTTCTATCTCCTTCAGCTCGTCTTTAATTCTTATATAGTTCTCCATATCGCTCCCCTCTTCATCCATCCTCTCTGCCTCCTTCTCTAGCTCCTCCTTTAGTTCCCTCTCTCTCTTTCTCGCTCTCCTATTCCTACCTCTGCTGTAATTTACGCTGAGCTCTTTAATTTCTGATTTCAGGTTCTCCCACCACCCGCCGACGTCGTCCTCATACATGCTATCATTCTTTCTTGTATTGATCCACTCTCTCACTTTCTTTTTATACTGTGCATCTTTCACCAATTCACCATTCAGACACCACACACCACCACCCCTCCTTTCAATTGGTTGAGTTAAGCTGAACTCCAGCACCATGTGATCGCTTAGTGCAGTGACTTTGTACGCTATCTCTCCTATCCTATCTGCTATGCCCTTTGCTCCCAAAACTAAATCTATCCTGCTTTGCTTCAGGACCCCTCTCACCACTTGTCTCCTGGAAAAGGCCCTCCCTTTCGGATTCCTCTCTCTCCACACATCCATCATCCCTCTGTCTCTCATCATCTTTTTCAGCGCGCCTCTCGACGCATCGCTCCTATAACACACACTCGATGACGCGTCTAACCTTCCACACCACACATTAAAATCCCCCACAATCATGCAGTTGTCTTCACACATCTCTCCCGCCCTCTCAAAAAAACCCTTTCTCTCTCTCTCCTCATTTGGCGCATATAAGTTTATTAACTTATACTTTCCCCCATTGTGTTCAAATGAAATCCCTATCATTCTCCCTTCCCCATCATCCACGCACTTCCTAACATTCTCAATCACTCCCCTCTTCACTAAGATTGCCACCCCCCTTGATTTATCTCCCCCATTATTCACATACATCTCTCCCATCCATCCTCTTCCCGTCTCTCTCACACACATATCGTCCCAGTGAGTCTCTTGTAGGCATATAACGTCAGCGTCGCACACCAGCAGGGCTTGCTGCCTCCTCTCTCGATCTCTGAGCCCGTTGCCGTTAAATGAAGACAAGCTAAGCACCATCAACAGTTTTATCAAGAGTGTCCACACTGTCATTTAGCTGCTTTCTTTTCCATTCGTCCCAATCTTTTGCTTTGTCTCTTGATTTGGGGCCTTTTCCTCACCTCACCCACCTTCTCCATGACCTCTCCCTCACTCGAAGTCACATTAGTGAACTCCCACTCCATCCCGCTCTGTCCCTCCCCAGCAGCCCCACTCGTTCCCAGTCCTCCCTTCCCTTCCATCTTTACCTCACTTTCCCCCCCGTCCGTTCCTCCGCTCGTCTCTCTGGCGCCTGCGTCTCTCACTCGCTCCCCTCCGTTGACAGTCTCCGTTTCCTTCTCTCCGTCCGTTGGTGTCTCCGTTACTGTCTCTCCATCTCCGTCCTGCTCCTCTCCGACCTGCTCCTCTTCCTCCTGCATCCTCTCCTCTCCTGCTCCTTCCACTCCTGCTGTCGGATCCGCGTCTCTACCTCCACTCGGGCTTCGTTCTCCGCCACCGGTCGCCTCCTTACTCCGATGCCCGTCTCCCGGCTGCTCCTTCTCCTGCCGCCGCTCCTCCTCCTCCTCCTGCTCCTCCTGTTGCTTCTCCGCGCACTCTCTGGCGTAGTGTCCTTGCTGGCCGCACTTGAAACACGTGAAGTCCGGACAGTCTCTGACTATGTGTCCCGGCTGGATGCAGAGTCGGCAGACTTTTATCTGCCTGTCGTGTATGACTCTGAAATGTTCGGCTCCTCCCGCCGTCTCAAACCTGGCCGAATACGGGAGCGATTTGACAGTCTCCGTGAACCTCACTTTCATGTACCTGGTCCCGTCAGCTATCTCGGTTCCGGGCCACACCCGTCTCCTTATGCTCGATACCGGAGTCACTCCCCAGTCCAGTAGTTTCCTTGTTATTATTTCATCGCCGATGTATATCGGCAGATTAATGAATGACACCACCATTTCATCTTTATTTATTTCACTTGCCGTAACCGTGTTGTTCTGTATTCTCAATCCGTCCATCAGCTTTGCCTTCCCTTCTTCGCTTCGCATCGTTAGCTCGTAGCTCTTCGGGTTCTTATACCTGCATCCAATCACCTCACCGCACTCCTCCTTCACTTTCCGAAGCAGCTCCATCATCGTTGTCTTGTCGCTCCCTTCAATCTCCACACTCAGCGTTAACTTTTTTTCATAGCTCCTCTTTTCGTTTTGTCCGTCGTCCGTGTTTTGTTTGGTGCGTCTCATCTCCGGTCCCTTTTCATTTGCCATGTGATCAATCCGTAACTTCCCTCACAGGGAGCGAAGTCCCCCAAACAGCAGGGCTGTCGGGGGATTCAGTTCCGCAGTGAAAATACTTTAACTGTCAACACTGTCCGACACAAACTGGGGTGATCTAACTGATTTGACTTGCCGCTAGCTCTCAATACGCACAGCTGACTCGCGTGGGGCGTGTTCAGGGTGGTATGGCCGTAAGCAAAGACAGGGCCTGCCAAAAGGCTACTTGTAGTTGCTCTAACGCCACGCTGTGCTCCTCTGCCCGCCTCAAACGCCACGCTCCTCTGCCCGCCTCAAACGCCACGCTCCTCTGCCCGCCTCAAACGCCACGCTCCTCTGCCCGCCTCAAACGCCACGCTCCTCTGCCCGCCTCAAACGCCACGCTCCTCTGCCCGCCTATCCGGAGTGCGCCTCCATTTTTCCCACAACACACACGCACATATTGAAAAAAACACTGTGTGAAAAGGTAAAAATCCTTGTGGCTCACGTGACGGCCTCTGTCTGGTTCATTCAGGCCACTCTGTGGGAGTGATACCTCTCTGGTAGTAACATCTTTGTTTTTAGTTGATTGCAAACTTGGGGCACCTGGGAGTGGTGAGCCAAGGGTGATCAAGCCCACCTGATCGGAATACGCGGCTGGCTCTTCGCCGCAATGCATACCCTGCTTGTATGATTTAAGTTAACTGTTACAAAATAGATGGTGAGTTAATTCCTTTGTAGAATAAATCCCTTTTTTGAGCCGTTATGCTGTCTCCTTCCCTCAATTGTCATGGTCACGAGAGAGAAAAAAAAGACATGGAAGCAATAGCTCCACCTTCTATCACAGGCTTTCAGTGTAAATCAGAAGAGCAGAATTCCCTTTTGTTTTGATTTTTCGAATTTACCCAACAGTGCATCAGCAATTTTGAGGACAACAATGTACGAAAACATACAAACCTCGTGACTCCCAGGAGAAAAAGAAAACCTGGGTGCAACGTGTCCACCTTCTTACGCGGTGTTCAAAAGAGCAGGTCCTCTGTCCTTTTTTTTTTAAAAGCTTACAGCACCTGGTATTCCCAGGCGGTCTCCCATCCAAGTACTGACCAGGCCCGACCCTGCTTAGCTTCCGAGATCAGACGAGATCGGGCGTGTTCAGGGTGGTATGGCCGTAAGCAAAGACAGGGCCTGCCAAAAGGCTACTTGTAGTTGCTCTAACGCCACGCTGTGCTCCTCTGCCCGCCTCAAACGCCACGCTCCTCTGCCCGCCTCAAACGCCACGCTCCTCTGCCCGCCTCAAACGCCACGCTCCTCTGCCCGCCTCAAACGCCACGCTCCTCTGCCCGCCTCAAACGCCACGCTCCTCTGCCCGCCTATCCGGAGTGCGCCTCCATTTTTCCCACAACACACACGCACATATTGAAAAAAACACTGTGTGAAAAGGTAAAAATCCTTGTGGCTCACGTGACGGCCTCTGTCTGGTTCATTCAGGCCACTCTGTGGGAGTGATACCTCTCTGGTAGTAACATCTTTGTTTTTAGTTGATTGCAAACTTGGGGCACCTGGGAGTGGTGAGCCAAGGGTGATCAAGCCCACCTGATCGGAATACGCGGCTGGCTCTTCGCCGCAATGCATACCCTGCTTGTATGATTTAAGTTAACTGTTACAAAATAGATGGTGAGTTAATTCCTTTGTAAAATAAATCCCTTTTTTGAGCCGTTATGCTGTCTCCTTCCCTCAATTGTCATGGTCACGAGAGAGAAAAAAAAGACATGGAAGCAATAGCTCCACCTTCTATCACAGGCTTTCAGTGTAAATCAGAAGAGCAGAATTCCCTTTTGTTTTGATTTTTCGAATTTACCCAACAGTGCATCAGCAATTTTGAGGACAACAATGTACGAAAACATACAAACCTCGTGACTCCCAGGAGAAAAAGAAAACCTGGGTGCAACGTGTCCACCTTCTTACGCGGTGTTCAAAAGAGCAGGTCCTCTGTCCTTTTTTTTTTAAAAGCTTACAGCACCTGGTATTCCCAGGCGGTCTCCCATCCAAGTACTGACCAGGCCCGACCCTGCTTAGCTTCCGAGATCAGACAAGATCGGGCGTGTTCAGGGTGGTATGGCCGTAAGCAAAGACCGGGCCTGCCAAAAGGCTACTTGTAGTTGCTCTAACGCCACGCTGTGCTCCTCTGCCCGCCTCAAACGCCACGCTCCTCTCCTTGTTACATCTCGCCTCTAGCTCCCAACGGCACGGCACCTCCCTAGTGAGTATCTATTGTGATGAGTACTGATTTATGCCTGCAGGTGGCAGTAATGTGTTCTATAAGATGAAGTGCATTCCCTAGAGCAGGGGTGTCAAAGTCAAATGGACGGAGGGCCAAATAAAAAATTTAGCTACAAGCCGAGGGCCGGACTGTTCGAATGTTCATTGAAAATTTTTTAAATGACGCATATAGTCTAGTGAACCTAATTGAACCTACTGAAAACCTAACAAATATATTCCAATATGATCAGATAAATAAAGCAATATTTTCTTATGGCTCTGTCAGTAATCTTTAATTTTCAACAGACACAAAAGACAAATTTCCTTTATATAAAAATCCCCATAACATGAACATTAAATGAAAGAAACCGGTATTCAAGGCACCATCAGTAGCCTATATTTTCTATTTTAGCAAAAGTGGGCTAAATTTACTTCAAAGAAAAAAACAATAATAGCAATTTTCTATCATCCACTCAACTGAAATATTTTTAAAATATAATTGGATTGAAATACAATAAAATAAAGTGCAAAAATCTATTAATCAAAAACAACACTTTGTTTAAGGAGAAGTAACATGCAGTGAAAACAAATATTAAACTTTAACTTTTAAACTTGAACTGAGTAAAAACTCTAAATATGTGATTGCACAGTAATGTTCACTTGTTTGAGGTTGAGGGTGATACTTGGTGGTGTCCCATCTTTTCCACAAGTTCATCAATGTTCGGGGTAAGGCTCTGAGCTGAGGAAATCCTCAGAATTGAGTGGAGGTGTTCAGCAGTAAGTCGACTTCTGTGTGATGTTTTGTTCAAGTTCATCAAAGAAAACAGTTGTTCACACAGGTATGTGCTGCCAAACATAGACAACGTTTGAGCAGCCTGGATGCGCAGCTGGGGCATTGTGTCGGGGAGGAAACGGGCGAACTCCGCAGCACCCACTGCCGCATATTTTGCCCTCAGTGCATCATTGCATTGGAGGTCAATCAACTCCATTTGGAGGTTTGGTGGTGAGCTTTCCACGTCAACAGCAAATGGGTTACCGAGCAGTTCCAACCTGCTTTTTTGTGCTTCAAAGTCAGCAAATCGGCGTCGAAAGTCAGCGGCAAGCATACCTATTTTATCAGCCAACTGTGCGCTCGGGAACGCAGATTATACTCTTTCAGTACCGCCACACTTTCTCCACACAGAAGACACACAGGTTTTCCAGCTACCTCCGTGAACAAATACTCCGACTCCCACCTTGTTTGAAACCCCCGGTTCTCAGTGTCCACCTTCCGTTTTGCCATTTTTGATGGGTATCTGAAAGTTAATTTTACTGTGATGCTGACAACTGCTGTGCCAATAAATATTGAAATGAAGCAGCCTACTGCTCGGTGCGTCACCGTTGCATTGTGGGAAATGTAGTATTGGTGCGTGTAAAAGATCTGCGGGCTGCCGGCTTGCTGCGGTCTGCGGGCCGGTTCTAATAATAAATCAAGATCATCCCAGGGGCCGTAAAAAACCTTCTCGCGGGCCGGATGTGGCCCGCGGGCCTTGACTCTGACATATGTGCCCTAGAGGAAGAGGTACTTTCCTGACCTGATAATTTGTCCCACTGCGCATGCGTGAATTGTGTTAGAAAAATTGACGTAATTAACAACAAACAAACCCTAATATATATATATATATATATATATATATATATAGTGTGTGTAAACATTAGCTGTGCTCTGTAAAGGTCTGGAAACACATTATGTACACCAACATTATTTCTTTGGCTCATATTTTATAAAAAACTATAGTCTATATATGCAGTTCATATTTTCATCTCAAAGCCTGTAATGATGAAAAAACAACACTGAGTATGATCACTTTGTGAGCATAAACATTTTGACTATTCGGTACACATTTAGGAGACCAATGTTTTGAAAAAACATCATTACTATTAAAACATGTTTCTACATTTCTTCCTGGAGATGCCTTGTGATGTTGGTTGTGTATTTAAAAAGTTCCACGAAGGCATTTATTCCTCCTAAACCTCTTTTGCATAGTTAGCAGTGGTTTCCGGGTGAGGTGCACTGAATGCAAACATACAGGCACAACTGGTCTTTTATGGCTTTTTATGAAGACTATGTATGATCAGTATATATTATCACCCTCATACCTTTAGCTGGGTATTGCATTTCAGATTGGGATTATTTACCCTGTTCCACATAAGGTACAAGTGAGCTGGAAGGAATCTGTGTACCAGTAAAACTTCTTTATAATAGCAGGGATCGTATCCATCTAGTTTGCTGGAGGGAATGTACAGTCCTGCCGTCTTCACACCCATGTGAGAAGAAGGACTCAGTCCCGCTTTAGCCAGACACATCCCCATGTAAACATCATCAATGGGGAGAAGTGTTATGGACTGGGACATATTGTATATGACAGAAGCTGTGAAGCCAGACAGCAGGAAGCCCCCGCCACCACAGTAGGGGGGATATGAGTTTGATTCTTGTACCTGAACTGGGATAAAATATTTGCTTGATGGATATCTAATGGGCCCCACATTCTGGATCAGATGGCCAGTGAAGAGGTGCTTGCCTCCGTCGTTGTTCTCGAGGCCTTGGAGATACACAACCATGTTGTTTGTGTTGGCAAAAACATCATCATCCCCATTTAACAGGAAGCGAACGTTAGGACAGTTTCTCTCCATCCATTGAAGGAAGAGTACCTGTTTCAAGGTGAGGTTGTAGAATCTTTCATTAAAGTCCCATTGGAGGATGTCGCTGTACTCCCGTTGCTCCAGCTCAAGTAGTTTGTTTAGTCTCTCTTTCTCAAATCCGGTATCCATCGTTCCTGAGATGAAGATTCTTCGGACCCACACGCCATTGTGCAACCGCTCTTTAGCCCAGGTTTTACGCAGCACCTCCCGGCGCTCGTAGTTCACAGGAGAACTTTTAATGACAAGTAGAAGGAAGACTTCAGCGGATTTATCCACTCCTCCACACTTGTCAGGAAGGTCCAGTAGCATCGGGAAATGTTTACAGTGTCGATAATAGAGAAAGTCTTTTATCTCACCAGATAGGGAGCTGAACCCTGTAATGTTTGCAGCAGACACATTTCTTTCACATCTTGGCCAAGAGTAGACGTAGGAGTGATTCGGGGTGTGTTGCCTTATTTTAATGTCATCTCCTCTCACATCTATGTTGAGGTGGATGTTTTTGTGGTCCATAAAATCTTTACTGAGATAAAATACCAAGAAGCCCATAACTCCCACCAGCAAGAAAGTTCTTTCCCTTTTGCATCTCATCCTTGAAACTCTGCAGTGACAAAACAAAGCACAGTTATCTTCCCAAAACATCTCAGTATGACAAAAACACCAATAATACAAATTAGTTCATGATTAATTAAGGTTAAGGATACTGCACAATCTGCAGAAACTGTAGGCTGGGTCACATCCGTGTTTCCCCTGAGTTGAAGTCTGTCACTTAATCACAACCTTATATAATGCTATAAAGACTGCTCATTATATCAGTATGAGAGAAATAAACATCCACAGTTTTTTGTAGTTTTTTTACACTACCTGATCAGTGCAAAGGAAACCAGCAGCTAGTAAAAAAACATAATACTGCAGCACAAGTAAAAACATAGCACATGTTGAGTGTATGGGCATTATATTTGTTTTAACAGGATAAACACTGGTAACATATTAAGACAGCGTTAGCCTTTCCAATGAAGCTTCTGTGTCACCTGATCCGCTTGCCCTCAAAACATCCAAATCACAGTTGACTCAGAAAGAGTGTGGACTTCAAAATGAGCAGACAAACTGTGTTAGTCTGTTGGGCTTTCTTTAGTCAATATGGTGACACTGGGCTCTCGCGTAGTGCATTGTGCATATGAGTTGCATCATTTCAACCTACAAAGGATTTGTGAGTGACAGAGAGGAACCGCAGGTCTGTTCTTCCTGTTAGACTACAGAACAGCTCTGCTCCATGTCTTAAGGCAGTTTTAAATGTGTCCAAAAGACGCAGTCCAAGACAAGAAATATAGACTGTAGTTATACATTCTATAACCATATTATAAATATGGCTCCAAAAGCTCAATTGAAAAGCGCATTTTTGTAGCATCAACTGTTACTCGTCCGGCTTCTCGTAAAGAAAAAGCGTAACAAAATACAGTCATAACTAGAGAACTGTGTGTCATAAGAGTTTGATCTTTGACTGCTAAAATAAGTCCTTCTGGGGTGAATGTGAATACATTTTTACTCATTGAATTTTGTCATAAAATATGAGGTACAGAGACGGAAAATGCCCATAAATAAAAGCTACTGCGCATTTCCTCTTACTGGTTGAGTAACAAGCAGAGAACCTAAGAGCAGACATGAGGTGGTTTGGCATCTGCCTGCGCGGATTATCACATGCTGTAGTTTTACAGTCAAGGGTGGAAACAAAATTGAATGCTGTCATGTGCCCTGTTAATGGGTGGAATATGTTACTTATGGATGATGTCAGATATTTGAGCAACAGAACAAACTTACTACTCATTCAGTGAAACAGGAAACAGTATAACAGTAGAACGGCCCAGCTAAAGATATATATATATATTCACTGTCAAATGTCAAAGGACACACCTAGACCAAACACTTGCTTATCCTTGTAATTAAACATGAGTAGATCCTGCAATCGTCACATGAACTGCATTGATCTATGCCAACAATAGAGCTGGGAGTGTGCAAGTGGGTTTGTGTAAAAACCCACTTGCACACAAGACTACAAAACATATTGTTTGCTTTTTGGCCATGTTGACACATGAGCAATTTAGGCAAATGTTTCATGGCACAAGTTGGGGAAGTGAAAAGAAGCATAGGGCAATTTAGTTTCATAATAATTGATCGTTTAAATACATTTAAAATGATCTCTAATGATTTTTGTGAAGAGAAGCTCAAGTGCGAATTCCATTTAACATCGAAGCGGAAAGCTTTTATCAGGACATTGTCCTCGCTTGAAGTGAAGCGAGCCAATAAGTCCAGAAAGGAAGTATTTTGAAGGATCACATACGTTTTATATTTAAGTCGGATACAATAACTACTTTCTGCTAAATTATAGCCGTGAATATACTACAGGAACATGGACGGATGGATGGATTGGGGGCGTTTTTTTTCACGACCCGTTCGTCGTTGACATATGTAGCCAATCAAGGAGGCCTGTCACAATTAGATTTAATACAAAACGTATACACCATAGCTTAACGACGTTACAGATGTTACTCTAAGTTCCGTTTACCGCCCCCTTAATATTAAAAGCACACTCACTGTAGTCTTTTCCCTCACCGGACAATACTTTACAACGTATTATTTATAGCCAAGTGTACAAACAGCATGAGACCAATATGAAGTGTGTGTTGTATAATTACCTAAGTGTCGGCTGCTGACGGTTAAAAGGTTCTACCTCGAGCTCTGCTGCTCCAGTGACCGCTGTCTGATCAGCGAGCGTCACCGTACACCCCCGCTGGGCGGGGCCTGTTTGTCACGTGTAAGCAGAGCTCCCCCCGGCAGGGCGTCATGCCACATGGTTCTATGTATATCTCTGCGTGCGCGTATGCCCATATTTACTAATAACGGGGGACTACTTCTATGCTTTTATATAGGGTTATTTGAAAAATATTGTCAGACACAGAATACAGTAAACATATACTTTGTTTGTATAGGTTAACAAAAAAGCGTCAGAAACAAATTAGTGGATGGGTCCATCAAGACACATGCACTACACCTGTATGTAGACACACTTGAATGCTTCCACCTTTTAGATTTATCAATTTCCAATGTAACAATATTAATCTACGAGCAAGAAGTGCCGTAAATGCCACAATTTTCTACGTCAGCAGGTACAGGCTCATTTGTACTTAGTTAAGAAAAAAGTTCGTTTTTTCATTCGCACAGGAGGTGTGATTCACAAGGGTGTTTTAACTGGAACATTCCGTAGCGTCACCAGGAAGTACTGACATATTGTGAAACCATTGAAACTCACTCCATCAGTCCACTTTTGTTCTCGCTAGAGTTGAAGAGTATGATCTTCGTCATACTTTACCTTTATCTCTATCTTTGTCTCCCTCTCCACCCTTAGCTAATCTTTCATCTCGTGCAGCTTCTCCTTGATCATCATCATCCAGCACTGCACTTTCATAGCAATGGCAGATATGGTGAAAGAAGGCTGGGTCGCGGTCAAAGAAGATCCTACTTGCAGTGTGAGGAGGCAATGAGCCGATCAGGGCGTTGGGATACTTAACGGCACACTGTGGGGATGGAGAGCACTTTCAAACGATAACAGAAAATTCTCAAGGTCCCGCATTTGGTATCTTGCCAAGGCCAAGAATCAGGGTTTTAACCTAGAGGAACTTATTCCAGTGAATAGCAGCTTTTCTGTTTGCAACTTGTCTGCAAACAACGCATGCTACCACCGTTAAATAAATCAACTTTACAATGCAATCCTTTAACAGCATTACTTCTGACTCCTGTTTAAAACGATCATGAGGCAAAGAGATACATCAACTTCATTAAGGTATTCCACGTTATCTCACTCTCCAGATGTGAATGCTAAACATTTATATACTTCCTCAGGAATGTGAATATCATGAAAGATTGTAGACTCAGTCTTATCTTAAGTGTCGAGTCTTCAGAGTATGTGATGAGCTTCTTACAAATGACATATTATATTTTATTCACTGCTGTCTTGTCTTATCAAATTTCTTGCATGTCTGAAATGTTATGGCAATAAATGTATTCAGATTCCTGATAATGTTCGCAATGGATCGCAAACTACTCCGGGAAGACAGGCGGGGACCTCGTGTCTCGAGTTAAGGTAAACATTCACCTAACAAACTGGCTGCACTGTAAAAGTTCCAACATATTCCCATAAGGTGACATTGTTGGTTACACTCTTGGTTCTTTAGCGGATTCACATGTTGAAAAAAACAACAGATAACACCGCCCTGTAGAGTTTCCTAACCTGACTAAGACAGACTTACGACAATGAATCCTTCCTTTAGATATGTCATTTTTAGTAGACGCACCTGTAACATAATTATTTAAGATTCCTTTGTCCATGGATATTATTTTCTCACCCACAGCTCCTGTAAATGCACACTTAATTCTTTCAGTGGTTCCTTTATTAAAACCTTTGGGCAATTTTGTTCCATGATTTATGATTCTTATTTTAATGAAGGAATCACTTCATTCTGGATGTTTTATGAAAATAAATGGAGGATTTAATTTCTTACAAATTGCTTTGATTACTGGTTACCAAACTCTTCTTTAGTCACCGGCATATCATCTCCTTACAAAGTTCAACAGAGATGGAGGACGGACGTCTTTGTTCCCCCTCAGCTACAGAGACCCTGGTGTGGTCAAATACCAGATTAACAATCCTTGAGGACACTAATTTAACACAAATATAAATGCTTCATTATTACGTTTTAGAATGAAACGGAGACTCAAACCTTTTTCCTGAGCAGGAAATAAAACTAGAATTTGTCAGATAATTGCATTCACACAGTGGTTAATCAACTACAGGCCTTTGTTGCAGTCGATGTGACGCAGTAACTGTTATAATAGGGAATACCTCTTGTTGTGCTTACACAATATGCCGTTTCATATCCTGTTCTATTGTGTTTAAACAGGAAACTGTAGACTCCGCTGTATTTTCTCCACCAAACTGAAAAACAACTTCCTGTATGGGAGGAACACATTTGCACACACTCATACGTTAGCTTACGCAGGTGAATGAGTGTGTGCGTAAGATGTCTTAAACATAAAGTCGACATACCCAGTTTGGTGTACAATGCCTTTTGTTACTACTGTTGTACTACTGACCTTTTTAACAAACAAGTGTCGACTCATCATGCTTACATAGTTCACTACCTCAATAAAAGGAGACTGCATGGGGAAGTCTAGTCTGAGTCGGCTGTGATCGAGTGAAGAGTCTAGTACTCTTAAGATTCTTGACCAGGCTCCCCTTGCAGCAAGTAAAACTCACAAGTCGACTGAGTGTCTTTGTTTCTCGTGCTGTGATTGTTCTCTGGTGTAATCAGCAGGGTTCGTGGTTTTTAACTATAACCTAACAGTAACACTTTATATTTTTGAGGACACATTGTTCAACAACGATACAATGAAAATACTTAATTTTATTAAAATTTACAGTATTTAACATTTTCTACCCCTTGTGCAACTAAAAGATTACACGATGTGATGCTGATCGAAAATAAAAAAAAACCTTTGTTATAAATAAATACCACACAATTCAGCAGTTTGAGCACAGAATTATCTCCGGCAGATTGATTTAAATAAGTCGAACAAAAAGACAAAACAAAAAAAAAAAACACTGAGTCAACAGGCAGATTGATCAAGCAAACATTCACACACAGGCTCCGTGCTACAGAGCAAAAACCAAACCTCAGGGACAAATTCAACAAACGAAAACGAAACACATGGTTACCCATTGCAGTGCCAGCTTATTTTCCTTAATAATTAATAATTTCCAGCTTATTTGCCGAATAAGACAAAAAACTGCTTGGTCTGGGTTCAACAAAGCGGACATATTTAGCATTAGATTAATGATTAATGCTTTATCCAAGAGCGCTACAATGACACAATTCCAGATGTGCAGTCCCCTTTGAGAACCAGTATTGTTCTATTGCCTGAACTTTTTAAAGGCCACTTCAAGTATACCTTTTGGACTGCAAAAAAATAGAGGTCACAGGAGCATTAATGCTGAAACACTAAACTCACTGCCGGCTTCTGACTTTGTATTACATTTTCCTGCCGGTTGTGTGCATACCCTGCCCCAGATTCGCTGCAGGCAAAGGGCAAGGCAACCAATAAAAAGGAAGACAAACAGAGTTATAACCCGTGGGATTAAAGCAGAAGTTGCAACTTGCCAAAGACAGAGTAAAAAAAAAGTAATATAGTTAGAACATAGTCATAGTAGTCTGCTGTGGTAGATAGCTCAAAGAAGGCTTCGTAAAACAAGGCGTAATTGCGCTTACTCGCAAAAATGTGAAATTATTGCTCAAAAGAATAAACAAAAATCATAATTTATCAAACAACAACTAAAGGCACCAACGTTCAAACTAAAGCTTCTTCGAAACAGAAGTTAGTTTGAAAGCCACCTGAACTCATTTACCAACGTTATTTACCAGCATGTCATTTCTTTTGTTTTTGTTTTTACCGGCAGACCTGATGTCAGTGCGCGGGGTACAGGCGGCACCGGGTGAAGTCGGGAAGTCTGGTGGCCATCCGTGCCACACAGTCTTCATTTAACATCCAAGTCCAGCTTAAGCAGAGTTTCCTGGAAAAGAGAAACATGCAGCTTAGTCGACACTGTACCACTATAAGCCTTCAACCTGATGGGAAGCTGAATAAACAGTAACAGGTTAAGAACAAACTTTAGTTTAGAATATAGTCTCACTAGCAGTGTTTCCTCTTAGATTTACAGCTTTTTGGGGGGTGGGGTTCAGAACAACGGGGCCAAATGCTGTGTTAGCACATTCATTAGACACACAAATCTGTCTTCTTAAAAGCTGGAACACGAAAGGATCTTTTCGAATCCTGTCAAAAGCTTGGGAGCACAAAAGGCAGGAAATGTGGTGAGTCAGGAAAGGGAAGAGCGTCACGGTCACTGCCAGCAGTTATCTGAATAACATTTCCCAACAACTATTTGCTGGTCGTTCGCGGCCCCCGGAGGACAAATCGTACTGAATTTGGTGATCCACTGACAGGTTGTCTGCACTTTGGATGGAGTGGGTTTTGAAACAGGTGTTCAATGTTTTGAGTAAAATGTCTCAATGACTGTGGGATTGTTTGCTATGGAATTTAAAGTTTACCTCAGGATGAATTTGATATACTAATAACTATTTCTGCTGTGCTATAGGGACAATTCTCAAAATTAAAAAAAATGACAATTAAACTCAAGTTATGGTTGCTGTCACTACAGTGACGAAGGTGTGAAGTGGCAAACCCAAATGATAGAATAATTTTATTTTGTAATTAACAAAGAAATTAAATACCAAAGACACTTATTGTACCATTAACAAACATAATTTTATATAATTAGACATAATTGGTGTCAAATTTCAATAGCTATAAAATGAGTGGCATCAACATTAAACCTTAGTAGAAGACGGTTTGTTTTTGCAAATGTTAACAAATCAGCACAGATACCTCTACTGTGAGAAAACTAGTGCAGCCTGGACTTTTGACAAATTAAGGTCAGAGAAGGAGAATCTGCAACAGTTACTTCATTCATCCAACATCACACTGAGGTCAAGGAGAACCAGTGAGGGATGAAAGAATCACTCAAAAGCTGATAGAATGGTATCTCCTGTCTGAAGACAAGTGACGGTGCGTGTGTTTGCTTTCTTTTAATTCTTTTTGAGTTTGAGTGCAAACGTCTCTTACCTTGACCTGCATGTGGCCCTTGGGTGATGAGCGGGTCCTGGGACTCTTTGAGGGAGAAGCTCTGCTCCGTGAGAGATGTGGACGGCCTGAACTCCTCTCTCCACCACCACACAGCCATCCCCACCAGCAGCACACTGAGAAACACTGGGAAGGACACACACACCATTCAATTTGTAGCCTCTGCGGACGTGACCGTATACCTAAAGACGTCAGCATATTGATCCAAAGGTCTCTTCTCACAGGACAAACAAATAGGTGGCTGTTATGAATGAAAAGATTATTTTCAATCATTACAGTACACTTTACTGACTTCTTTACATACTGAAAGAAACATTAAATGATACAGTATGTAGGCTACATTGTCATTGTACAGTAGGCTATACAACTATTCCTGACCTCTAAATGACCCAGAGAGCGTGAACGCCACATCTGTGCTCCTGACTTGTGTGTATTCTCCATGTGTGACAGGAAAGTGCCTTTTTTTTTTTTTTTTTTTACAGTTCTTACTGATAAGAGAGAGGATTCCAGCAAACGTCGCGTCTGAATGAGTGCAGCTGAACTTCAGACACTCGGTAGGCGAGTCCACAGCACACCCATGCGCACACACCGTGGCTGTTAGTCCGCATTTAGAAGGAGGTCCTAAGAACCAGGACCAGAAGGATCAGTTGAGAGAAATCGCTCACAGCGAGATACTTCGCTCCAACTCTAAAAAGGTCAAAAGGCACAAACTCAGCTTAAATGAACATGTACGTCTTTCATTTCTTTTTACTCAAATACCTTTTGGCTGGAGAACGGGCTGAATGACGAGCACCCCGCCCGGTGAGGTGATGTTTGAAAGTAGCACTTGGAGGTTGCCGCCGTTGTGTTTGCTGGCTCGGCAGATGGAGCGAGTCACTTCCTCGCTCCAATATACAAAACTCTGAGGCAGAACAGGCCGACGGAGCACTGATGTTATTTCATGGCAAAAATGGAATCACTAAAACCATGAACTAAGGGGCTCGTTTCTCAAGAGTTATCGCATTACAAGACACAAAGACACAGCTGGGAGGGTTTTGGCATATGAGAAAAGTGATGGGTCAAAAAGTCAAATTATTTTGGGCTCCATTTTGAGCACTTAACCTTTGTGCGCGTAGCAAACCGGTTTCTTTTAAGAAAAGAAGAAAAACGAGTGCTTGTGTTCTATGTGAATTCTAAGGTTTCACTTGTGGCCTGCAGCCCCTCAAACAAGTCGAGCCCGGCCTTCCATTTGTCCTTCATACTGTCATGGGATTCGCGGCACAGTGGTGGTGACACATTCTCCATTTCATTATTGGGCGGTTACGGGTTTATTTTACCTCAAACACAGCCAGTCCGAACGGCCGGTCCAGATAACCATTGGACTCTACCACTGTTTTGCGATGATGGCCTTCTAGATTTACTCTGGAGATGCTTCTCATTCCCCGGTCGACCCAGTACAGCAGCTGACGAGGCATGTCTAGGAAACGATACGTATATTGAGCGCCACTGGATCGTGATGGCAATCGGCCCCTATGACTATTGCTAAGAGTGATGGAAATCAGTCCTGATGACGTTTGCGAAGATAAAACACAAATACACACAAATGTTGGGGTTTTAAAAAAGGGAAAGCAGAGGCAGAACGTACCCAGAGAGAGAGCGACAGGCTGGCGTAATGACAAAACAACGACAGACATCCTGTCATTTCCGTCCAAGCTTGACCTCTCAATCCTCGGGGAGCTGCCACACTGAGCCCAGAAGAGCAGCCTGAGAAAACAAACACACAAATGATCAGGGATTAGGAAACATTTATTACAATAATATGTCAGACATACAAGGAATTTGACTTGTCGGTTGGTGCATGACAGCAGACAGTATGACAATGGACAACAAAACAACATAGTGCAAGAGGAATCAAATACAATATAATAAAATGGGTTAGTTTAAAAATAAAGGAATAAAAGTTTTTTTTTTTTAAGTTAAAATTTTAAATAAAGTGCACCAGTGTTTTGAAAGTGAAAAGTGAAAGTGACGTGTGCAGTGTGAAGAAAGTGACCGGTGGGATGTCAGAGTCAGTCAGTGGGGGACCAAGCTCTGCTGATGAGCCCGACTGACAATGGGAAGAAACTGTATGTTGTGCCGTCTTAGTCCTGATGGACCTCAGCCTCCTGCCAGATGGAAGGGGGACAAACAGATTTTGTCAGGGGTGAGAGAGGTCGGTAACAATGTTTCTAGCTCTCTTCAGGGTCATGGAAGCGAACAAGTCCTGCAGGGACGGCAGATTGCAGCCGATCACCCGCTCGCAGCCTGCCCTTGTAGGGGCCGGGCTCGACTTGTTTGTGGCCGTAGCGTACCAGACGGTGACGGGGGAGCAGAGGATGGACTCCATGATGGCTGTGTAGAAGTGCATGGTCTTTGGCGGTTGAATTTCTCCAGCAGCCTCAGGAAGAACATCCTCTGCTGAGCCTTCTTGGTGATGGAGCTGATGTTCAGCTCCCACTTCTCCCCAGGTCCTGGTGTGATGATGGAGCCCAGAAAAAGGAAGGAATCCACAATAGTGACGGGGGAGTCACACAGGGTGATGGGGGAGGGTGGGGCTCTGTTCCTCCGGAAATCAACAACCATCTCCACTGTCTTTAGAGCGTTGAGCTCCAGGTTCTTCTGGCTGCACCACGACACCAGATGGTCAGACTCCCACGTGCAGGCGGACTCGTCCCCACCAGAGATTAGTCCAATGAGGGTGGTGTCATCCGCAAACTCCAGGAGCTTAACGGACTGGTGACTGGAGGTGCAGCTGATGGTGTACAGGGAGAAGAGCAGAGGGGAAAGAACGCAGCCTTGGGGGGAACCGGTGCTGATGGTCCGAGAAGCTGAGACATGTTTCCCCAGGTTCACATTCATGATGTTTTTGTGACAACAATTTTGCCTTGAAATGCATTTAAAAAGTTACTCGTAAATTGTATTTCTTTCATTTGCACCTTTTCTATGAAATATTCGTGTAAAATGTCTAAACTTAATTGAAGAGGCTGTGTTTTAAACCTCAGGGAAGTAAATATTTGTTAAGTTATTAATTGTAATCCAAAGATCTTGACGCAACAATCTATGACCAGCAATTTAAAAGTCCTGCTGACCTAAACTGAAACTCCTTGATAATGCGGTTAACTATACAAACAGTACAAAGTCCAGGGCCATCCTACCCTTTGAGAGGATGCACAGCCACCGCGCAGGGTTTGTCCAGTCCTGTGATGAGCGGACGCTGAGCAGAACCAGCCAGCAGGGCAACGTTAACAGATCCAGTCTCCATACTGGTCCAGTAGAGGAGCTGGTGGATCCAGTCCACGGCCAGGCCCGAAACTGAACCTTGAAATTTCAGCACGAACACCGAATCCTCGGTCTTACCATCCACTGAGACTCTGAAAAACATTTAGGGGTGGAGGAATTTAAACACAAATTGGTCTGCAATCCATCCAATGCTTTCAAATACCGAGTAAGACCAAACATGACTTCATTGGGTTCAGTATTTTTGTCCCATTATGGTTGTAATCTCAGAAAAGTCAACCTGCTACTACAAACCTCAAATATGAATGCACTAACAATGTGAAGTGGGCCTGGCTTCTGTAAAGGATGTTGCATGTTTGTACAGAAAATGTGCAGGTTTTTTCCTCGTTACTTGATTCTCTTGTTATTCCTGTTTCAACTTTTTACTCAATGACTAACAGAGTTGTCAAAAGTATTCACATTCCTTACTCAAGTAGAAGTACAGATACCAGAGTTTAAAAAGACTTGTGTAGAAGTTGGAGTATCAACTCAACTGGTTTTGTCCAGTGACGGTTAAATGACTCAAGTCGGAGGAAGTACACACATGTTGTTCCCATTGATTGGGTAGACTGCGGCGTCCGGGAGGTCGCACACCGGTTATAATGAAGGGAAACACTGAACTGGCAGCGGTCGGTTATCAAAACAATAGCCAAATAATCCGTTATAAAATAATCCAGGCTTCATGAGTCAATACAGAATCCCTTTGTGTTCATTTCTAAAGACACCAATGAAGTCACTATATTTAAGACGCTGTGGTACTGTCCTTAATAAAAAACTAAGTCACCTGTGGAGGCATTCCAGCCAGCAATGAAGAGACCCAGGAGACCATCTATCCAGGCAATTATTTAACCAATTAGCCTGGATGGATGGAGTTCTGCATTTGGATTAAGGATGTTCAACAGGAGCCATGCCTTTCACATACCTCAAACATTGCTTTATCTTTGTACGGTAATATAAAGCTGTGTTTGGGAAATTCAGCTCCCCCCGGTTACCTGTATAGAGAACTTTGTCCTTGTCTGGCCCAGTACAGTGTTCGGTTAGAGGCCAAAGCCGCCACTGGCCCGGGTCCCAGTAAATGTGGAGCTGGTTCCCTGTACCCAGAGCCTGTGATGCTTATCAATTGTACTCCTTTAGAAGAGGTGAAAACAAGCTGAGCCGCTTCCCCTGAAACAAAAACACACACAAAACACACACAAAACACACACACACACACACACACACACACACACACACACACTCTGTGATAAGGGAAACAACCTTTGCGTTGTCAGTTGCAGAATAGAAATTGCTCTTGTAATTTGTTTCTCACTGTCAGGGATGTTGCGTGGGGAAAAAGGCAGGACTCAAATGCAGAGTTTGCGGGAAACAAAAAGGACTTTAATAGTCAAAATGCAAAAACGCAAAAGGCCAACGGGCAAAAACACATACAAGTACCAGGGGGGAAAAGGCAGGCAGGACCGAGGACCATCCAGGACAAAAGACAATGACGCAACAAGTGACACAAGAGACAAACTGCTTAAATACACTAGGGAGGTGCAGGTGGAAACGATGAGACAATCACAGACGATGACAGGACAAGGCAGGAAGTGAAGTTACCCAGGGAGACAAGAAGCAGAAAACTACAAAATAAGACAGTAAATTAAACCACACCGTGACACTCACCTTTGGCCTTGCACTCCGCGGTTGTCAGATTCATCTGATAGTCCTCAGTGCAGTCACAGGGGAGGCTGCCGTTGTTGTGGACACACAGCTGGTCGCAGATGTCGCTCGCCAGGCACGGGTCGACCTCTATGCGAAAAGAGTAAGAAGTTTCAAAAATGCTGCATTGGACGGTGAAAAAATGTTGATGCTAAATGACGATAGGTCAGGACAGATGTCTGTCACTAGTGATGCCAAAGAGGTAGCGAGCTGCTCCGTCATGCTCACCCTCACACTGGCTGTCCCCGACCAGCCTCATGCTGCTGGGGCAGTCGCAGTGGAAACCCAGCGGCTGGTCCACACACCGATGAGAACAGCCGCCATTATTAACCTGGCACTCGTTCTGATCTGCAAAAAACAACATTAGATCAGCATTGATGGAATCACACAAGGAAAGCTTGATAAATATGGAGACTTTTTTAAATGTCGGTTTGTTATATTTATGGCATTCCAAAAAATAAACAAATATACAATAAAAAAAGAAAGCAATGTTTTTTTCCAATTTCTTTGTTTCTTTTAACTGTTTACTGAGGAATGTGTTTGGTCCCTGTGTTCAAAAAACTTAAAATATTCCATCTGAAAAAGTAGCTGGATAAATTGCAGATGAGTCGATTTGGCATACTAACACAATCACTGACAAGAAATAAATCTGTATTTACTTTAGTGAGAGGATGACGAGTAATACTAATATTTCATAACAAACTTCTATGTTCTTAGCGAATAAACATCATCAAATATGTGAAAGACATCTGAAGTTTCATCATCGGGTCCATTTTTACATTCATTAGGAAACCATTCATCAAACTCAAAGCAACAATCTGGGTCTACAACCACACATTTTGTCTTGGTACAGTTCATTTTTTATGTATTATTTATTAGAACACATTATCTTTTAAGAAACCTTGTGCAGAAAATATGTGGTCTTTCCGTTTAATTCTGAGTGTTAAATAGTAAACTGATATGTTAAAGATAAGAAGCAAAAGAGAGCTCCTCTTTAAATGTTTTGACACCACTAAACCATTTCACAAGTTGTTGTCTTCTTTGGTGGACTTCCATTTTACATAATTAACAAAGTTTAGTTTCTCTTTCGACAAACATTTGACTCTGGATGGTGTGACAGAAGATATGTGTTGACATATTCTCTGTCATCGGGCAGTTATTAAGAAATGTCACCTCTCTTAAGTGTCAAGTTTTGAGTGCTGAAAGAAGACCGAAGCAAAACTTACACCTAAACAAAGACATAAGTGTGTCGAAAACAGACCGAGGCAAGGGCGGGGTGGTACAGACCAGACGAGTGCAATTCCCATGCTGCATGTTGCACTTCAGATAACCCGTTTGGCCGAGATTAGATCGTAACAAAAGCACAAAAAAACAAAATTTGTTTTAGATGTCGACTGGCATTTGAGAAAAAAAGACAATTTCGCATAAATAGGTAATGCTGCATTTTATATTTACTCAGGTTAAAATGTAAACATTGCCATAAGTATGCTTTGTCATTAAGGATAAGCCAACTCTTCCACATATAGGTAATGACTAATCTGCTGGTTATATTTCAGCTTCATGGATTACATGGTTGATGAAACATTTTTTTAGAACTGAACAAGTTCAAACCCAAACAGTGTTTCTCAACACAGGAATTTGATGACACTCCCAACCAAAGACAAATGCATAAATATTAGAATTAGTTCTTAAATCACTGACATTGTCATACATGTAAACAGCTGGAGGATGTGTGAAGCCTCTTCTGCCAGGGCGAGGCGTAGTATGGAGCCGTGTCACAGTGCCCTCTGCTGACTGATTAGTCAAATCAAGTACGACGTGTGGGTGGTCGACTGCAGTATGCGTTTGTTAAGAATATCATTCCAAAATCACGGAGAAAAGACCTTCACCAAGAATAATTTGTTCTCAGCCACAGGAGCATTAAAGGCGTCACATTTCAGTACACAACAGAAGAACTTGTTGGATGTTCAAACAGCAGCTAAAACCTCCTCCCCTCCACACCGTTGTACCTCTGTGGCTTTCATGTGAACAGCAGCATCAGTAACTTTGAGGAGTCGATTTCGGAGGTGCTCGAGCACACTGCTGCCTTTAGTTGGATTGGAAGCTGCTGGTTGGGGTTGAGATCAGGACCACACTGGGAAAACCATTTATGGCTTTCTGCACTGGAGCGGAAAGGGCCTTTACCAAACTAATAGTACAACATTCTGTGTATGCAGTACAATTGGGAATTCCCCTTATTGGATTTAATAGCCCAAATCACGTCGAAATAAGGCTCAAAACCAAAGTACAAAGAATTGTTTGCACAAGATTGACCTTTTTCTATCGTGTACTTCACACAGATTTCCTTTGGTTTTGCTAACGTAAGGAGGAGAAGTCAAACCCTGTCACTGACCACAGTCGTCCTCGTCGCTGCCATCGGAGCAGTCTGGTGAGTGGTCACACCTCCAGGTCTGGCGGATGCAGCGCCCGTCTCCACAGTGAAACTCGGACGGCGTGCACGTCGGAGACGTCTGCGGGCGGGGTTGAGACGGACCACACGCCGGTCGAGCCTCGTCCCGTCCGTCCCTGCAGTCGGTCCGCCCATCGCACAGCTTGTTGCTGGGCAGGCAGACGTCGGACGGCCCGCAGGAGAAGGAGTCGGGGGCGCTGCAGTTCGGGCAGGAGGCCTCGTCACTCCAGTCGCCGCAGTCGTCCACCCCATTGCAGCGGAAGCGTGAAGCTATGCACCGCCCGCTGCGGCAGGCAAACTCATCCTGCTTACACGAAAGGTGACCTGTAAAAAATGAGGTCACGTCAGAGAGAACTTAGTTCAGGAGAAGATTTTTTGGGGCGGTTTTGGGGCGAACCACATAAATTCATAAGCAAAGCCCCTCAGAGGAAGATCAGAACCATCCAGCTCTTTAGCTTGGTTTGATGTGAGCAATGTGAAAAAAATACTCAATCAGGGTATGAAGTTGTGTATAGCGGCAATATTGATATGCATTTGGCAATGTAGTATTTGTTTTTACAGAATATCAAATGTATCGGATAAAATAAGCGGTCAGAAATGTTTGTTTTAAGAGTCCAGCAATTGAACAGTAATTAGAATCATTACATTGGAGCAGTGATGCTTTTACAGCACAAAATGTCCTATTAAAAAAACACCAACCAACTTTATTCTAATCTGAATGAAGGGCCTTAGATTGTTTTTATGATCAACAACAGATCATTTCATCTTGTTTTATCAATTTGCTCTTCTCCCTATGCGTACCAGTAAAACCACTATCTATTGCACTTCTCAGTGGGAGAGCGCAGCCCTGCTTCCCACATTCTCCTGGCTGCTACTCAAACCAGCAACTTTCCGAGTCTCGAGTCTCAAGCAACGCTGCCAATATCCTAACCTGCTGGCATTCCTCACATCCACAGGGTTTATGTTCAGTCCACCCTCCTCCTGCAGGCCTTCCTTTTTTGCGAATGCCGGACAGGTTCATGCTCAACATCAAATCGCTCCGGAATGAGATTTCAAAGTCTAATCACTTGCTTGGGATTACGCGACAAAGGTCTCCAACGGTATTTTTTGCCGCGTTAAACGATACTGTGTGCTGGATAAGACAAATGTGGGTAAAAGTGCAACAAAAAAATTGAAATGGTGACTGTGTGAACCTATTAATCGATGTTTGTGAGGCCTCTAATTGAGGAGAAACTGGGAAAATAATCACCTTTTATCAACTGGTCCCCAGCCAGTGTGGACAAGGCTTTGCCATTGCGTGTTTTTTTTTAAAGGAAAGTGTATAAATTAAAAGGTACAGTGGAAACCGTACTTCTGTTCCCTGTTGTCATTTTTGTGGTACTTCACATGTGAGTCAGGACCGAATTATGTCCGTCTTTTAACCTTTACCATTGTCAAAACAATCATCCATCGGCCAACCTAGCTCGCTCGAATTAAAAAGGGGAATTGCTAGTTAGAAAATCCCAGAGTTTATGTTTAATTTAGATGTCGAGGTGTCTGCATGGAGAAGCAGGATGCATTATTGACTTACAACGTATATTGAACAAACTACCGGTCGATTCATATGAAAATCCATTCTCCTGTTAAAATTTGTATTTATTGAAATCTCATCTTTTGTTTTATATTACACTGAAAAGGTACTGTCAACTATCAGGAGGTGCATTGTTTTTGTTTACACTACACACATATTGCTTGTGCGCGTGTGTGTAGGTGTGGATTAGGACATGTTGTCCACAACATGCTCACCACAGCGATGTTCATCCGATCCGTCCTCACAGTCGATGTGCCCGTCACACAACCTCGGTCTCGGGATGCACGAACCATCGCTACACCTGAACTCCTGCTGCTGGTGGCAGGCGGGCACCGAATGAACCGCAGCACCTGAAACTTCACAAACCGATTCACCGAGCGTGTTCGGTGTCAGACAGTCACAGGCATCATAGAGGACAATATCATAATTCAATATCAGGAAAAGGAGAGAAGAAGTGTAGAGGTTACAACTTGTATGTTATGTTTTATTAAAAAAAAAAGGTAAATTATCAATACATACACACACAAACAATTGGCAAACACTAAAATGACATGGTTATGCAATGGTCATACATTATGATAAATGTGTTAAACCTAAAGTTAATTTCAGAAATTAAAGGAATTAAGATTTTATTCTCAAATTAAATGATATCATATTTAGTGGAACGCGATGTGATATAAATCTCATTTAACTGGTCCTCACTGGGTTTCGTTACACTGACAGTTTACGTCACAAAAGGAAAGTCTGATGTAACGATGCGATGCACAGAGATCAGTTGATGCACAACAACCATCTCATGTTTTCCTTTTCAACTTTCTAGCTTTATTCGCATATTTCGCGAATGCATTTAGCAAAAATGTGCAAGTTGCGTGCGTTTGCACGCTAAACAGCCGTCACTCAAACTGACAGGTCTGCTCGACTGTGAACTCACGAGTACGAAAACTTCCATTCAAATACAAAAACACATCCAATGAGAGCTCTTCAAATGTCGCCACGCGTCACTTCAGCCTCTTACCCCAAGTTGGACACCAGCTTAAAGGCGTGAGTACAAATAATAAACCTGCAAGGTGTCCCATGCTCGATGTCCTCCACGGCGGAATCGCAGCGAACCCACGAGGCGCGGAAATATGACGCAAGAGCGGATTCTGCGTGTGAAGCTGCGCCACTCCAGAGTCTGCAAACACGTTTCCTGGCGTTTATTTCGCTGTTGTTGTTTTTGTTGACTGTCTGGACTGATCTCCTCTGACTCAGAATTGCCGCATGACCTTCAGGTAAAAGTACTTAGCATTACCAATTTTAAATGACCTCAAAATGTATTTGAATATACGATTTGAATTCATTACTGTTAATCATGCGTCGCCAGCTGTGCGTTTTATATAAGGCGTTTGCCTTTACGGCAGCAGGTTGCTAGGCGACGTGAGAGGAAAAGCTGGCTAACAGGAAATCTACCTGTAGGTCAGACCCTCATTTTCTATCCATCTAGTTTTCAAAATCTCCCCTAAACCTCTTTTAGTGTATTTATTGCACTGTGAGTAGCAGCTGAGTGTGTCAGTATAACCTTGAAACACTTATAACATTCTCTAGTAGTTAGTCTACATATATTATAGGATATAATACACATCTTGGATTCAAACGGCTCACCTTTTAAATAGTTAATTTATCGATGCATATTAATGTTTGCCGCCATCACAGCTGTTTCCAATCACATTTGCCTCATCTTTGGTTTCAGTCTTGTACGTTTGTCACTACTCCAAACTCAAAAGAAGTCTTGTCGAAATGTCAGCGGAGCAGTCGGAACACGCCTGTTGAGAAATAAATTTAAACAATCTGAGCACAGTTGTTAGTCAGTAGTGATACCTTGAAGTCTGTAGTTTGAAGATCACGCCTTCTCAAACTTTACTTTTACTACGGGCAATTGGGACAGATGAAACTGTGTTGGAGACTTTTGAGAGACTGTAATGCTTCATTGGCGAGAACAGTGAGTTCAAAGAGCGTATACGTCCTTGTCTTTTGGGGCATTCCTCTCACGGAGGATCCAGCTGCTGCACTGACAAACATCTGGTCCTCTCTGCCATAAGACTCACCTCCCACACAGTGTTTTGATAAAAAACAAATACACATTGCACAAATTAATTCACACTGATGATTCAGAATCTATTTCATATGTGTTCAGTTCATAATGAAGTGTGACTACAATAACCACTGAAATCTTAAATAGAACACATTTTATTCACATTGTACAACAGACACTTGCATCAGGTTCAGATGAAGAAATTAGGTTGTGGATGCTGGGGGCTTTAATCCTGCTGCTCAGAGGTATGGCTGGTCTGTGGAGAGTTGGGGCTCCTTATATACGGGACCCGGCGTCACTGGAAGCTTTGGGACTTCAGCAACTTGACTAAAAGATTAGGAGGGTGAAGATAATTACAACGACACTCATTAACTACAAACAGGCGTCATTGAACAGGGGGTAAAAGTATGCAATCCAGTTGTTTGACTTCACAATGAAAGCAGGAAGGCACAGTCGCCCATTAGCAGACACCGTGTCAAAACATTAAAGCATTAGAGCAGCTTTCCTATCTAATGATAATACAAAAAAATCACAGTACACAAAAAAGCCCTGGACCCACGTACCTGCCAGCGGTCAGAGCCTTCTGAGAAGACATGATGACTGTGGCGGGTACGGACTCCCTGCGTCCATCTCGGTTGCAGTAGTAATTCCCGGCAAACTTGTGGCTCGGGCCCACTGGCAGCTTGGGCGGTGGCTGCGTCCTGTAGAAAAACATTTGTGATCAGAATGTGATGGTGTCTCTGCAGTGATAACAGCTACTTCAAGCTATCCAGAAGTGATGACATGGATTTTACTACAATGTTTTTACAGCTCCATTGCTTCTCTGTTTTGAGTGTATTAAGGCATGCGATTTCATGGAGAGGCAACATGATGGAATATCCATGATCTTGAGAGCCCATTGAACAAACTAAAATAGGTGTGAACTTAAAGCTTTGGAACACAGTCAGAAACATTTCATTAGATTGCCTGAAACAGTGCAAACTCAGGCAGGTGCTGAGAGCATTGCATGCAGAAACTAGACCACTTTTAGGCTGCAAGAGATTGATTAATTCTTTCATACCTCTCCAAAAATAAAGTCTAGTGGGGGCGTCTGGTTGTACACGTTCCAACAACCAATTACACTCTTTAGTCTGTTGCACTGGCGAAGAACCTCACGTTACATTTATACAGCGGTCTTGGATGACGTCTTACCTCTTTGCAATTTCCTCATATCTCAGCTGCAGTTTGCTTTGCAAGTCATGCTGGAAAACAACAACAGCAGTGCTGAAAAACTACGTAAACATACTTGCTGTTAAATATTTTAGGCACATGTAAGGTTAACTTAACTTAACGTTAAGTCAACGTTAGCTGTCAACCAACTCAGGCTAGCGCTGAAAAACTAACGTTAGCTAGCATGAACCACTACCGTCAGCTGATTCAATCCGGTTCAGAAAGGTTTTTTCGCCAAAAATGACCAAGTGATAATCTCCAATATTTTTTACGATGCATGTACAGTTTGTTTGTGGTTGTGTCTCTCACCCCTGACAGAAAATTACGGAGCCTCTGGATGATTTTGGTAGCAGTCGCCATGTTAGCTGTTGTGAAGGACACTGGACTTCTTCTGTGGTATGAGTCGTAATGCGACGTGCGCGCGCGCACGTTAGCGACACCTTGCGGTTCCCAAGAGAAACCGCACAGTCACAAAACATTGTAAAACCGACTCACATTAAATTATTGATAATATTCGTGAAATGCAACTCCATCAATCCGCCGTGAAATTTAAACGAGCAGTTTTAGATTTAAAAAAAGCTTCTCGTTTAAAATTCAATCATATAGAATTATAGTTAGGGCACTACAATAAAAATAAAACATCTCTATGTGATGAAGGACATTAAAAAATAGAGGAATCAGATTTTGGATGAGGAAAAGAGAAATACAAATTTTATTTGTTGCAAGGGAAAACGCAGCACAGGGCTACAACGCCGGTATACCATGCGATCAAGTATTACAGAGGTGTGCTTGTCTCATGCAGCATGCAGTGAACCGAGTCCACACCAGAACACATGTACAACAATTGAATCTGCCAGTTAGTTCTTTAACAGCAAGTTTAACACCAGCTGAGAATCTATGCTGACCTCCACTGGATGTTGTTTTAAACTTGCATCCTACAGCTGTCACATCAAAGTCGGGTGTGTTTGTAGGCGCCAAACTGGCTTCCAACCAGTAGCGATGAATCAAGCATTGACTACATTTACATTCACATTAGAAACTTGGTTATTCTGAGAAATTGTGTTTACATGCACTGCAAAGTTTTTTCCTGAATCACTTTGAGAGAACGCTTGCCGTATTTCATAAGTTATGTGTTTAAGGATTGGGGCCTTTCTACAGTACAGTTTAGAGTACAGGCGGTCCCTTGCAGTGTGACTAATAGTGTTATACCAGCAGTTTTAGTTTGTCTGACTTGTAACCCATTATTTTACTTACACAGACAGAAGTTGCTTTATTTATACCGTATTCATTTCCCTATATGAAATATTTTTCATGCAAATGTGCACATGTGAAAAAAAGTGGCACAGAAATTCAAGCGGAAATCTAGTTTTGCCCCTCCCTTTACTCTCATCCCTTTTCCCAGTTAATAAAACTGCATTTCTCCTTTACACATCAAGATTTTCAAAATAGTTACTTAAGTGTATGTAAAAACACCTAATGCTTCAGTTTGTTGCTAAATAACTCTCTGAACATTTTCACAACAGCTGTTACTTCTTTGAATGTTGTTTTGTTTAAAGGTATCAAAGACATTAGCTTCATCATATACAGCCACAGAATATAAAACGTGTGTACAGTACAAAGCATGTTTGCTCAATGTAAACAATTCTGACAGACTACAAAAATAACGGAGCCATTCAGCGACATAATCTTTCACTGACGCAACGAAAGCAATCTGTAAAAGGTCATCATGAGATTTAAAGAGGAAGAAGGATTTAAGTAATCATCAATAATTCTGATGCTTCAGAAACAGAAGGAGAAACTTGGTACAAAAGCCAGCCACCGATAAATAAGATAATAAACATCCAAGATAGTAACAGCTTATTCATTTAAGTTAGACTTCGAAAAATCCTGGTGCCTGAAATTGTGCATATCGTGTCCCCCCAAAACGTTCAAATTCTACACATCATTATCAAAATATACATCAAATTGTTTACATTACAAAGACGTAAAACATTTGTTCAGAGAAGCCCTGGGTTTGGATGCAATGTGAGGGGTTCCCTCTGCCATTTTCAATTTACCTTTAACATTCACTTACCAAATACAATAGTGCACGTTTCTCCTTGATGTAAACATCACTACACAGTACATTAAGTAGCAACAGGTCTTGTATGCATGGTGTCTCTTACATGCTCATGTGAAAAAGACAAAAGCTACAGTTTCCAGACAAATGCTCCAAAAAAAAAAATACAGTCTATTACAATCCCCCCCGTCCCCCCGGTACAAAACGTTTTATTATTTAAAAAAAAGAAAACAAAAAATATGGTTTGAGCAAAATGTTATTTCCCTTCACTCTCTGGAGAAAACAAAGACTTCAATGAGTTTACTTTAATGTTTTTTGAGTAGAAAAAAAAAAAAAGTCATGCTGAATTTCAATCTACTGATGTCAAAGTGGGGATGAAAATATATATCTGAGATGCCCCTATGACTATGGCATCATACTAAGTTTATATTGAGTGTCATGATCTGTAACAGCCAGAGCTTCATCAGTGGCTTCAAATCTTAACATCTGTTAAGATTGCAATACCAGTAAAAAAAAAAGTGAGTTAAAAAGTGAGTTAACTTCTGCCTTCAAGGATATGGCTTTAAAGACGCTGAAGTGATATCATGGCACATAATACCCCTTTTGAGTCAGCTGCAGCTCTATGACAGATTGTAGTTAGTGTAAAATATTACCCTGCACTGACCAGTTAAAAAATTACAAAAAACTGACCATTAATTCACACTGTAAGGAACATGTTCAATACGCAAATGGAAGAACTATTTTTCTTTTGTTTCCACGAATGTCAGAGAAAGATGTACCAAAACTGATTTTTTTTTTTCTATGTGGGTATTCCACCAGACAATCATAATACAGTTTTGCTCAGTTCTCCACCAATACTACAAGTTTTGTGTGACACGCGCAAAGTGGAATCATTCCAGCTGTGCAAAGCGTCCCAGCTTTAAGCAACTATCAAACTTCTGCATTTATTTTACCTTGATGCTAAATAGTGCTTGGTAGGAACGTTTCTGCCAAAGCAAAGCTGCAAACAATAGTTCAGAAAATGACTAAAATCAACCGTGTCTCTATACAGCGTGAACCCAAAGGTCACTCCTTACGCCGTTAATCTGTTACAGCACTGCTCCGTTGAGCCAAAAACTCAAGAGAAAGATTTAATCGGTGTACCTTTTGGTCATACAACACTTACACCCTGCTTTATCAAACTCATTTGTTCTGCGACAATTCATTCAAAAAAATAGACATTTATACAAAAACGATCCAGTCAAAAGACATAAAACAACATTTTGTGATAGAAAATGCTGACCGTGGCAATTCAACCATTGACGACTTCCCCCTTCCACTGTTATCAACGCATCATAGTTGACAAATCTAATAAATACCCAAACGTCTGCAATGCCCGTAGCCAAATATTTACAAATAAAAAATTCAAGTAAAATTGTTTCCAACTTTTCTTAGCTAGAGTTTGTAAATGAGTTTACAACTTCTGAAAGACTTGAAAGAAAAGACGTGAGCCGTTGAACTGATCGCAGTGGTGAGGGGTCATTTTCCCTGATGTCCCTTTTGTGGAGTTTCCTCTCTGCACGCTGCCGACGGTCCGACCTGAAGACAAGTGGAGGAGGTTTCTGCTACCGGCTTGCGGCTGAGGTCACCAGGAGGAAGCCCAGCCTGTTGTGTCGGAGATGAAGTGACGCACGCCTCCAGCTCTGCGGTTTCGTAGGTGTCCTCTCCGTCTGAGCACGGCTCCCACTCGTCCTGCTCGCTCTCCGTTGAGCCCTGCACGGCGATCTGGGGGACCAGTGTGAACCTCCTCACCACTGGCACTTCAGGCTCCAGCTCCGCGCTGTTCTGGGGTCCGGTGACCTGCCAGTTTGTCCTGTGCGGCTGCTGGTTTTGTGTTTGGGCTCCTGGAGCTGTGGGGGTCACTGTAACCGCGGTGCTGGTTTTCTCCTCCGGCTCGTCGAAGCTCACCTCCTGCACCGCCTCCTGTTTCTTAAACGAGTCCCGGCGCTCTGACAGATTGAGCTTTCGCATCACGACCAGCTGCTCGGATCGTTCCAACCCAGAGTCCCTCAGTCTCTGGCTTCCGATATACCCCCCCAGCCTGGTGAGATCGGGCCCAGCGTAGGAGCCTCCGCAGAAACCCTCGGCCTCGGAGTCGCCCAGCAGGTCTCCCTCACAGTAAAACGGCACTTCCAGCGTGTGCCTGCGCGGCGTGTACGACTTCCTGTCGGCATGATACCCGGCGGACAGCTTCTCTGCCGACTGTACCCTCTTGAGAAGAGGGGAGCGAGGTGGCTCGGCACTGCGAGGCCGGACGACGTGTCTCACGATGGTAGGTGGGGACAGAGTTTTGCCGTGGTAGCCGTGAAGGGTTTTGGCGAAGCCCGACAGCGGAGAGGGAGAGCGCTGTGGCGAAAGAGGCTGGGTGGAGGACGAGTTGCATGCCAGCGGCGAGGGGGGGATGTTACTGGTGGACTTGCGGCGACCCACCTTGGTGTACCGTTGCGTGCTCAGCTTGGAGCCTAAGCCATGGAGGGAGCTGGGCCGGATGTGTGCAGCGGGGGAACTGGGGGAGCTGGAGCAAGGAGACGTGCTCTGAGGAGAGTTATTGTCTGGGAGAAAGAGGCAGAGCGGTTTCAAACATTGGGCGTCACAAGTTGCAGAAACCTCAATATTTTAGTACGCTTGCGAACACCCTGTTACATATCTGTGGATGTTACGAGATTTATAATGCTCCAATAAAGCCGTGGAGCCAATAAACACAGGAACCATTTCATCATGATCAATTCTGAGGCGAAGCTGAGCTCACCAAAAGCCTGATGATCGGGCGCGGGGCTCCGGCAGGGTGTGGAGGGTCCGGGGGAGAGGCTGTGTGTCGGTGAGCCTGGAAGACTCTCGCTGGAGGAAACTGAGTGGTGGAGGCCTGAGTTGAAGCTGCGACTGCTGTGCATCACTGTACTCTGCTTGGACAGCTTTTTCAAGATGCTTCGTCTCCTACAGTAGGAAGAACGGAACGGGCAGTTCATCACTGGCACGGACTCCAAGTATTAAAGTATAGTGTTTTCTCATGGCCCGGCTGAGTATTCAGGAATCTCTGCGAGTTTCACAAATTCAACAATAATTTCATTGCCCTGAAATTAATAAATAAAAAATACATGATACGGATGAACAAATGAAAGGTACCAGTACTATATACCATAAAGCTGCACTGACATAAATCTTGAAAGTAAAATAGAACCCCCATAGAGTCCCCTAAGCAGTTGCTTGACTTTGTAGTGCCTTACACTAGGGGGAGACAGAGCATTGACTTTTTCAGTTCAAAAAATGTTTTCCAAACATTCACCGGCTCCCAACCTCACAAAGCAAACAAACGATGAGTAACACTGCAGAACAACAGAACGGGTTCTCACCGGTCGTAGTTATCTCTCCTCTTGCTCTTCTTGCTGCGACGAGCCATTTTGCCTTTGTGTTTGGTCTTTCGAGCTGGACCCACTTTGATCGACGTGTTCTCCAGTGCTATGGTCTGAAGCGCCACCTTACTGCCACTCTGGACATTTTGATGGATGTGACCGGTGATTCATTTGGGTTAACAACACAAATAAAATGCCACCTAACCTTAAACTGAATGTCAAACACAGTGATGACCTGCGATCGCAGTGTGAGTATGTTGCTGTACCTTCAACAGCAGTTCTATCATCTCAGGGTGGACCAGGCCTTGGACAGACTCCCCGTTCACGTGGGTGATGAGGTCTCCTGTGCGGAGACCTGCCTGGTGAGCTGGGCTGCTCTCCTCCACACTCTGTTAAAAGAGCATCACAGGGAGTGTGAGGAGTTCATGTTGAGCATTACATAACCACATTGTTTTTCTCTGTCATCAGAGTAAAGTCCTTTACTTGAGAGGGACACATGCGATTGAAAAACGCCTGCGGGCTGGTTAATGTTGTGTGTTTTGTTGGAGAGACCACAGTTTGTATTTGTGGCGACACCCACCGACACCATGTGATGAACCGTGTAGACGTCGCTGTCGCCCATGTAGACCCGGATGGCCTGCAGCGTGAAGCCGCACTTCTTCCCCGATGTGTGGAAGACAATGGGAGGCCTCAGGCTGCAAGGGCTGAGAGACAGGTCCCGGCTCGGGGAGGAGTCACGGGACGAAGGGTTGGAGGACAGAGAACGCGGGGAGATGGGACTGGGCTGGAGGCCGCCAGGTAAGTCGTCTGAAACAAACCATTTCCCTCTAAATAAGTCCATGGAACAAAACGCAGCTTTCTGGCTCAGAAAAACTCTTTTTATAATCAAGATTATGGTCAATGAATGTTGACCATTCAATAACTAAAGATGTTGAGTTACAGTTCACCCTAATTCCAATTTATTTTCTAAATACAAGCATGTCTGATAAATACAAGCATGATGACAAACAAGACAATTTGGTTCAGCCATTTCCGTCTACTGATTGCCAATGTGTTGTTGATAGCGATCTGTACCTGTAGTGATGATGAGAGACAAGGCTGAGATGGAGGCGGATTTGGGAAGCTTCCCGCCACAGGGAAGCCTCTGTCTATCTGGTGTCTCCAGCTGGTTACCGAAGCGCCGAGGGCAAGCCGGCTCCTTTGGGGACGAGTGTTTGGCTCCAGTGCTGTTGCTGCGAATCCTGATTCTCCGAAGATTTGACACGACCACCTCAGCTGCAGGTATCGGAGATTAAAAAAAGGTAAATAACATGTAGATATGTGTTCATGCCTCTTGACAGAACCGCTGACATGTCTTGAGTGAAAACACTCAAAAAGATTCCGTCAGTCTGAATTTACCTTCATCGTCGGTGGAGAGGGCAAAGCGAGGCATCGTCTCCAGGCTGTGGGTGCTGCTCATCACCAGAGGGCTGGAGCTCCTCTCAGACTGGGAGGAGCTGGAGGAAGCCCGAGGACGAAGGCTGAAAACAGCCAGAGGAAGGTGGATTGGGTAAATGAACTGGTGAAGGAGATCACACAACACCACACTGGGTCTTGCTGCTTTTACACAGATGCAAGAATACAATCAACAAAAAGCCTTAAGACCAGCTAGAAGCACTGGAACAAAAGCGGGGACAGAAATAAAAGCAGCTTTTGATGTCACTTGTGCCCACCTGGCCATGCGTCCAGCATGTGCGCGCTCCACGCTGCCCTCTGCTTGGCTCAGGTAGGAACTCAACCCTCCAATGTCCCCACGGTCCTCCTTCTCCTCGCTGTGGCTGCGGTCAGAGGAGAAGCTCAAGTTGGATGGTGTCGCCAGATGTTCTGTGCTGCTGTAAACCTGAAAGGTTAAACAGAAGAGAGGTTGTAAAGCAGAGAGCTGGGCTGAGAGCTGAAGTACTTTCAAATTATGTAACGCACCATCGAGCAGCACTAGAGACCCTCCAATATCGGATACACATATGACTTTGTAATCTCAACAGTGGGCAATAGTTACCTTTTACTCAACTGTGTCCAAGCAGAGACAATTATTCTTTTCCAATGTGAATATTAACATCCTTAAAGTTACTGTGAAGAACTTTTAACTGATTAAGAAATGGAATTTTTATGCCATTGTGTAATTTACAAGTACCATCTGACAGAAGTTTTGCTATTTCTATAAAGTAATTGTTAATGCTTCTCCGAATCCACGTTAAATCTGACAAAATAATGCGGATTCATGAGAAATTCCCACTGGAGAGAAGGGAGACCTGGAGAAACCAGGACCAGGACTGCACGGGTCGACTGTCGGACACCTGTAGCAGTGAAAATGAGGGTCTATCTCAAGAGGATCTGTTCCTAAAAAGAGACACCTGCTTTGGTCTGTCAGGACCCTCAAGATGAACATCATTGCAGTAAATATCCAGACGTATATCTGCATACGTATAGCTGGAAGATTCTGCCGTACCAAAGGGACTGACCACTCTTTGAAGCTTGTGTTCCAGCACGTGGGCCTTACCTTGCTGAAGCGATGCGACCAAGAAGAAAACTGTCTGATTTCCAAGGAAGACTCTTCATCATTGGTTTCCTCATCTTCGTCAGACGCCAAGTGATGGTAACGCTCGGAACGAGCTGAAAACAGAAACAGGAGAAGACACTCAAGACTCAAAAACATAACAGAAAACCCTGACTGACAATTTGCCATTCAACAATTGTGGCTTGTGTGCGTCACAATAAATGCGGTTTGTTCCTGTGACGTTAGTAGAAACAGTATTTTGGTCCAATGTGGGAGAAAACCCAATCATTGAGCCTGAATTCAGAATGTGACCTACTATCAAAGTAGCTGGTGTCGTCCTCCGCATCCAGCTGAGGGATGAATTCAGCTTTCTGCCTCAGGAGTCCATTCCAGTCCAAACCCAGGAAGAAAGGGGCCTGTTTGACCTCTGAGGCGCCGCCTACAAACAAACATTTTTCGCAGCCAATTAAATACTACGTATAACGAGAGTGCTGCTTCAATGACAATGAAGGGGCAACATGTATTAAATGAAGGGCAATTTATATCTGTATCTCTTACTTAAAGCATTTCCCCCAAACTAAGGTAAGCTATTAATTCTTACATGGGTACATATGCACTTTATAGACTTTACCAAAACAATTGTATTTACTAGAAAATCCCATTTTTTATTTTGTTTAAAAATGTTTTTTTGTTACAAACATATTTGATTCTAAGAAAACCTCCATGTGGCTTTTTAGTCTGTTAATCTGCAGTAAACTGATCATTACCAGTTCCCAGTCGGTCCAAAGGACTCTGTCTGAGCAAGCGGGTGATCAGATCCTGAGCATCAAAAGGTAACGCATCGTCTCCTTCTGGCCAAATGATGTCATCTGCAAGAAGAAATAGAGCTAAATAAATCACCACATAGAAATCCACAAAATGATGACAACATAGAGTATCACAGTGCATGAAATAAAGGCCCAGTTTTAGTACTCAAAATAGTCTCAACTAGAACTGGATTATTTACACATCTCTGTCTTTGATAAACAACATGACATTGTAACAGAAAAAAGTATGCAATGACACAAATTGCTGAATTTATACTTAATTTACATAACTTACTACATATTTTCTGCACAGATTAGAAAATAAAATAATCCTCTCTTTCATCCAGAGTTGGAACCAAGACATCGTCACAAATAAGTCCAGAGTCTTTAACTATTTCTTCTGACGATTGATTTCAGCGCTCACCACTGACAACTTGTCCAAAAAGCTCCTCGGGGGTATCTCCAAAGAACGGAACACAGCCGACCAGGAATTCATACAGGATGACTCCCATCGCCCACCAGTCCACTGGCTTCCCATAGCCCTGCCTGAGGATGACCTCTGGGGCAATGTACTCCGGTGTGCCACACACCTGCACAAGCAGACCGACACAGGTGAGCTTTAGGGGGAAAAGAAACAACTGCCGCCCATATTTATGAGAGTGTCTTACATAGAAAACGATGATTTGGTTACTTTGTTTTGCTTTTGAAGCAGTCTCACCTGTTTATCTATAAACTCTCTGGTGTCTTTCTCCATGTGACCCTCGCAAAGGTTGGTGGTCATGTTCATCAGGCCAATTTTAGAGAGTCCAAAGTCCGTCAGCTTGATGTGGCCCATAGAAGTGATCAACAGACTGCGAGGAGGAACAACACAAAGCAATCCATGAGCATCAAGAGACGTGATATACTTCAGAGCTTTCCACATTTTCAGTGACTTGTGCAAGCGAATGCAAGAAACCCAGATGCAACTCTCAAGGGAGAAATACTTTGTATATTGTATATAGCGCTTTGTGTGTTCTCACTTGTCAGGTTTGAGATCCCGATGCACAATACCATAGTTGTGAAGGTACTCCAGGGCCAGGACAGTCTCAGCAAAGTACAACCGTGTCATTTCTACAGGTAGTGGGCCCATGTTCTTGAGCAGGTTGGCACAATCTCCACCTTAATGAAAAACAAAAACAGAAAGACATGGGCATCGACTTGTGTTGCCTGGATGACCTTTTCCTACTATGTCGTTCAACATTACCACTAAGTGTAAACCGCTCCAGATTAGATAAGAGCCAAATGTCCAACCACAGATCACTCACAGCAGCCTTTCTGTACTCTACCTTCCACATACTCCATGACCATGCAGAGATGACGTCGTGTCTCAAAAGAGCAGAACATAGAGACGACGAAGGGGTTCTCGGCAAAAGTCAGGATGTCTCGCTCCACAAAAGCTTGCTGGATCTGGTTCCTCAAAACCAGGTTCTGCCGATTAATCTTTTTCATGGCGAACCGTTGGCGGGTCTCCTTGTGACGGACGAGATACACAGCCCTGTCAAAAAAAACAACACGCACACACACACACACAAAGCTTCAGTTATCGGTAAAAAGGTTTCAAGAAGACGGTTATGGGACGTTGTCAGTGAGGACGTGGAAAAAAAACGAGGGTGGCTCATTGGCTATTTGCAGATTCTAAAAGAGTTACTTTTACTTCTGAGTAGTAGGGAGTCCCTTCACCATATGCTAATCCAACTCACTACGGCATCGACAGGGCTGCAGCGCCCCGTGAGCCGCTTTCTGTTCTTCTGACAGTCTGAGCTATTACGTAGACAAAGGAAACATGCTGCTGTGTAATTATTTAAAAACCATACTTCAACTAATATTTTCTTAGAGGGGGTATTTTGAATGGTTAATCAAAAGAAGGAATTTTGTTTCCGACAAGACAATTAAGACATAATTAATGTAATCACATTTCTATAGTTTGATAAAAAGGCTGAGTGGAACATACAGCATGCAATAGATTCAAGGAAACCTTTGACTTGTGTTCAAGGTCTTGTTATTCTCAGCCTAGAATGTTTTTTATACTTTGTTAAACAGCAAATCTTTTGTAAAAACTACTAACCAATGCCAATAAAGAGAAAAGAAAACTTCAGCAATGGCCTCTTGTTCTTACCCGTAAGCTCCATTACTAATGAGTTTGATTGTTTCAAAATCACTCTCAAAAGGTTTCCGTCGAGTCGGTGTCAGAGTCTGTGGGGCTTTATTCTGTGGAGAGGAAGCAGAAATAGAATGCTCTTCATGGGCAAGACAAAAGCAACACAATAGAAGCAATACTGTTATTCTGATAACATTTTTCCATACTCCAGTAATCGTTTGCTGCGTTTAGTATTTTAAGTGAACCATCTTTTGAATTTTGAGATCTACTTTCCCCTTGAACACATTTCTTTGGGGACATGTAAGGAGAAACGGTCTGTTGAGAGAGCACCTTTTCTCCCTCAAATAAGTCTCAAATAATCCTGAATACATCAAACGCTTTCCACACGAACAGGTAGTCAGGAATAATTATGGGAATGTTTACCTCCCCATTTGCCTCCATTTCCACAGACACTGAAGGACTGGCATCATACTGCTCGAGCTGCACCATGTCTAGAAAGAGAGGGAAGGGCAGGTTTTAATATTACTGCAAAGAATCTTCAACTCGCACAATCAACACGTCACACATAATTAGGATTTTCTGTGAACAGCAGGTTGTCATCTAGCTGACCATAAGATGATTCCTACAGGCCGTTTTTGTGAAAGTAAAACTTCCAAAAGTTCCTTGAACTTACTGAACCTTAATTTCTGGCTACGAATGAGTAAACAATAGCAGACTTGGCGTTATGGCAGAGAACTCCTTCACCTTCTAAAGGGTCCCGTGTCAGACCCAGCTGGCTGATGATGTAGCGCGGGATATCCGTCTTGATTCCCTGGCCGACTTTAGCATGACCCTCTGCTGCCTCGAGTAGGTGATAAAACTCTTCCGGGTCAAACTCCTGTCAACAGCAGCAAAGTCTCATTAATGTGGACTGGCTGAAACTGACTGAGTTCAAAGAAGGAAACAACAAAAGTGTTGTAGTGTTAATTTTTTTTAGCTCCTCATCCAAGAGGCTACATGTCCAGCAGCTTGGTTGAAACTACAGGGTTTAATCTTTGGGTGATTTATAGAGACTATTTGTAACACCACACAAAGACAAAATATACTCAAATGATAACTAAACATGCATATATTTGTGGTTTAATTCTTGAATGGAATTCCACATGAGATGCTCAAATCATTCCATATATATTTAAAAACTCAACCAAATATTCTTGAAAAACGTTTTATTGCAAACATTTATCTACTGACAGGGCAGTATAGTTAAGGTTTAGAAATCTCTTCTAAGTCTTTTCTTTCTCAAGATTGTCAGCTTTGTTAGTAATAATAATTAGATTATTATATAATCCATATACATCTTTATATTATTATAAATAATTATGGGGAACATTTTCTCCTCGTCAGCTTACCAGACACTCCAGGAGGCGAGCTGGCCGGGAGATTATGATGAGGATCTTCCTCACCAGCTGGGTGATGACAGTTACCTCCTCGCTTTCAGAGCGCTCGTAGGCCTGACAAAGAAAGAAATGACAAGTCTATTTATGCAGCCAACAAGCTTTTCACAAAACACCCAAGGGAGAGATTAAGTCAGGGAATGGAGAATTAAAGAAAAAAATATACAAATTAAACTGTTAATAATGAATATTTCTATTTTAAAAGATAATGGGGATTTTGATATTTTGGAATGGAATGGGGAAAAAAACAAAAAAAACATCAATGTGCTAATTGAACTGTTACAAATTAAAAACGTGTGCAAAAAGGGTGCCAGCACAGCAAAGTGGTTTAATGATAAAAAACAATTGATCATGGTGGCTAAACACACTTTCAACCCCTGAGAAAAGTAGAAAAGGCACTGCTTCTGAAAAAGGATATCTAAAAACATTAAAAATAGCTGGCTCAAAGCCAATGGGGAGGGCATTTAAGAGAAACACCTGAAGCCACCCAACAGACCTGCATCAGAGGAGACATCACCTTGTAAACAACAGGAAATACAGGAATAATAACTGGGTGACATGCAGCCTTTCTTGTTGCCTGTAGTGACAATTTGTACCAGTGAAACACAGGCTGCATGGCATACCATGTATGTAGGTGTAGAGCCTGGACCCTGATGCGATCGATACTTCACCCACATGTTGTTAAATATGAGTCACAAAGCTTAGCTTAGCATCAAGACTGGAAACGGGGTAACGGATACCTCTGCACAGGTAAAAAAAAAAAAAAAAATCCTAGTATCAGCACTTCTGAAGTGTCAATGAATTCCTACAGTAAGGTATTCTATGCAGGAATTTCTTAAAACAAACTATTTATGGACTCATAAAAAAGAAATCCCTCTTAGTCATCAATTATGACTCGCCAGGAGAGTCAGACCCAGTCCTCTGCTTGTAGTTTGTCTTCCCTCCTCATTTGCCTGCAATGCACAGCTTTTACCAACTGAAAGAAGTTGAAACTGCATATATCAAACCAAAAATGAAGAGCCTAGATAAGATGATTGAAAATGTATTGTAACATGTTTTAAACAATGTGGCCTTAGTACAAAAGTGGAGGAAGAGCGAGTCGGCCATGCCTTCTGTCTCACCGCTAGCTGAGGAACAGGGGAAGAGATTGCTATAGAAACTAATATTTTTCCCAACACAGATAAAAACGCTTCTCCCCATCACTGACAATTTCCAGAACCAGATCTATTTTGTTTGCCTTTAGCTATCAGACGGTTATTGAGTGGCTGCTCAATCAATCCTCTTTTGTAACTTTATCACATCTGAGTGACTTCACACGTAGTAGCTCATCAGCCAATGCTGAAATCTGTACAATACAATTAAGTTACATTATAGTAATAATTGTTACAAATGAAAACATTTGACATCAGTCGTGCTACATCCAAATCAACAAGCCATTTCCGCACCTCGTGAAGCAGCTTCTCCAGGTTCTCCTGCAGCTCAGCGAAGTAGCGGGAGGTAACCAGGCCTTTCTGGGACTTGTCCAGACAGTCTCTGACCAGCTCGACCAACTGGTGCTGGATGAAGCCCAGCACCCCGTCAGCCAGCGGGAGGGAGCTGTCTGCAGAACAGTGGGTGATAATCTCAAACAAGCGCTCCTCCATCTGGGCTGTGGCCTGCAGGGAAACAAACACACAAACACAGTTATGGCATTTATAAGGGCCAGTAATTATGATTTTTTTTTACTCCCAAATGTCTATAATATGTCTGTTGATGGAACGTCTCCAGAGAGTAAGCACAACAGACTGTTGCTGAGCTTTGTCATCTTTTAGGTGGATTTACAATCAAACATTGTTTCGTTTAGGGAGACAACACGAAAAACTGGAAAAAGAGCAATGTACAGGGTCTTTGCTTCACAGATGTTCTACCGTGTTCTTGTGTGTACCTTTGGAAAACGTTCTCTGTAAACATGGTTCATCATCACAATCTCATTATCAAAGGAGACACTGGATCGCCCGGGGCTGAAACAGAAATAAAACAACGGATGAGTATATTTGAATCGATCAACAACAACAACAACAACAACAACTCTCCACCAAGCTAGCACCGGGTGTGAAAGGGATTATGTCATCGAGGCCATCAGTCACCTAGAGACGATCAAAAGCCAATTCAGTTCAGTACACCCAAACGTATACACATAACTTGAAAATCCAAAATTTGGTTCAAATGAAATGAAGTTTTAAGAGGTCAACATCTACACTTTGTATTTTATTTCTCAACCTGTCAAATGCATCATTGTGAGACAAGATTTGATTCAGCTGCTCTTAAGGTGGTAGAGTTACAATCGGAGGAGATTTCACTGTCGGGTTTCAATGTTTCTAAGCAAACAGCAGAGGTTGCTTATGGCCAAACAGTGTGAATCATCAACATCACTCAATTAGTCATTTACTGCAACATCACTTCAGTATTTAGGCCGATAAGACGTGTGTATTAAAAAGAAAAGAAGAAAGAAAACCTTGCTTGATTAGCCATCACTGAACAGATGGTGGGAAAATCACATGCGAACAGGCTGCTAAAGCCATTTTTTCTTTTTGTCATGTTAAACCAGATGGCTGCTGCCCAACACACTACAGCTCACCGTGGTTCTCTGCATCAGCCACCCGCCCCCCCCATAAACCACCCCCACCCCTTCACTACAGTTCAGCAGCTAGATCCCCGAGGCGCTCCTTTAGCTCGCACGCCCACGCGCGGCACACCACGGTGCCAGAACACAGAGCACAAACAGCACGGAGCAGAGCCAACAGACAAAAGTTGTCAGAAAGCACACAGCTCTGCGGTGAGATCTCCACCGGCCCGCCGGCCAACCGACGTTTAATCCGTCAGGAGCACTTCAGACACCAAATGCCATGTTTGCTTGGGAATTTGTCGTGGTCACACTGAAGCACAGAGACGTTGACATCTAGTGTACAAGTACATAAAGACACCACGGACCTCATGAATTGTGGAGGACATATTAAAAATCTTTTTCTGCAACAAAGAGGTAGTTAATGCTTTAGTAATGATAAACACATTTAATCTGTATAGAATACCAATTTAATTTGTTCAATGACAGGCCAAGAAACTATAAAAAAAAAAAAAGTTTTCATAGGAATATATAAACAACAAATGTAATTCACTAACACTTGCCCTTTCTTAAGAAATATGATGTCTATCCCACAGTAAAGAATGTCATTTCACGTAATGGTAAAAAATCTCTTTGCCTTTGGAGCCATTTATTTCTAAAAAGAAATATGTAGCATTAAAAAAAAAATAGAACAATAATTTTGCCGACTCATTCCATTAGACGGTAAACACAGAAGAAGCTACCTGAGGCTTCGGGACCGAGGTCGTATGACGGTCGAGGGCCGCCCATCCTCGTCGGTCATGCTGTCTGTGCTGCGGAAGTGCTTGAAGAGGAAGTGCAGCTCATCTTGAGTCGGCTGGTAGGGAAGCTGGTGAAGACGCTCCTGGGAGGACGAGGAGGACTGCAGAGACAAAAAAAGTCTCCCATCAGTTGAAAAATTCATGTTAACATGTTAACATCTTCCCCACCATCATTCATGAGAAAGTTGTCAAAAAAGATGACCTCTCCAGACAATAATAAAAGCATTTCTTCCCATATTGATGTTGATAACAATGAACAGGCATTGTTATTTACAGAAACAAGTCATATTCATTTAGTCTCCTGAGGATTTGAGTAAACTCTCTCTCAAACTGGACGTGGTGTAAATTGCCAGCCTTCTGTTCAAGTTTGAGGCCCAACTGTTCTGAAGAGAAGAGGGTGAGTGGGGCGGCATTTGTGAAGTGTGCTTCTAATTTCTCGGCATTAAGGGCGCAGAGAGGCCCACTGAAAAGCCCCATTATCCCTCCTGACCTGTGGGTCTGCACCAGAGCCCATACATTTCTTTGTAGTAGCTGCACACGGCCGACTTTCACCACAGACTCGAATGTCCACTTTACCAAGAGGAAAAAGTCTGCTCCGAAAAACATGTTGCCTATTTGGACAATTATCCAGAATAAAATAATTCACAATACAAGCTTTTTGAATACCAAACAAGCACATCAGGTTAAATGCAACAAGCTGTCTGTAATGTGACTTATATGTGCTGTGAGTTTTTATTGAAACAAAACAGTAGTCTTAAAAAAAGTATTTAATCTCAAAGGACTGAACATTTTCCTTGATCTTCTCATTTACATGCATACGCACAGACTGTGTTCAATACTTCTAACACCGAGTTCCACGGACCGAGAAAATGACTAATTCAAGCAGATGATAGAGGAAAACAATTAGCTGTGTGTCACCACAGACTTGGCACTCGCTGCCCCTTATTGCATGAACAAATGTGCTATTTGGACCGAGCGGAGTGTCGGAATGGCCTTGCCATCTATCGACCGGGGAGGATGATGACGACATGTTCTGGGATTACTTACCGAGACAGTGGAGCTCGGCGGGTTCGTTCCATACCCAGATGAGGGGAGGGATGCCAGGGACCATCTCCGGCCCTCGGCTCTGAGGGAAACGGACACGCATGTTACGTAAGCCTCAGCAGCATTGGCATAATTTAGCATTTCATTGGTCTAACTCATTACATAATAGACGACAGAGCGTTCCTTTGGCTACAAGAGCAGGAAATGAAAGCCCTGTTATCCAAATCATATATAACAGGGCCTGGTGTCCTCATTAAGATTTAAAGCAGCTTGTTAAATCAAGCTATGCCTTCACATAAAAGGAGAAGCATTTATTTGTGAATAACAAATAGTAAACCCAAGCTTTAAAAGCCAACAGACATAGAATATTAAGAGAAGCTACCTGTCGGCGCGCGCCAAGTGACTGAGATCCCGACAGCGACGAAGGGAAGTAGAAAAGCAAAGGAAAGAATTTCAGAGGGTTTAGGGAATATTGCACAAGTGATCCTGTGACCCCTGGCATTCAGCTGAGGGATTAGTACTGACAATGTTGCCCTCCTTGCCAGTTTTCATTTGCCCAGACACAAGCAAGCAAGTAAGCCACCAAACTAAAATTAATTTGAGGATGTAGTTTACATAACAGAAACAAATCTCGCTTTAATAGCATTACAACAGAGAGGATATTCTCTCCGGCTTTAGATACCAGCCAATGAATCTAACGGCTAAAGATTGTGCGTTGTAAGTTTCAGAGAGCGACTACTGCACATTATACATCGATGCTGTACATGTGAGTGTAACATAACATGGGTTTAAAGAGCACCTTGGTAAATTAAGGCTTACGAAGCTATCGCTGCATCATGACTGTTTCCACCAGTTTCTTTTTCTTTCTACGAGTTTCATTTGGTCATGAGCTTCAACTGAAGAGGTTCACTAAACACCGACTTAAAAGTAAAATCAAGAGACAACCTATTTCAAGCCCCAATGAACAGGTGCACCAATTGTCCTGCAGGGCTTTTAGTTTTTATTAGTGCAGCACTGCAGATGACAGATGCAAGAAGTTTGTAGCCTAAATGTGCTTTTTTCCCCTCAGCACAGTGATCAAATCGGATGGGATTGTGATGTTCCTGTTAAGGTCAAAACAATTAATGATTTGAGGTTTAAGCATAGGTATGCTTTTACCGTGGTAGAACACTATCGTATGACGTGCTTTACACGCCTTTTTACAGGTGTTGTTTTCCCTCTTGTTCCCATTGTACTTCATGATGAAGCACCTGAACTAATTGTGAGTTTTTAACAACTGTTCTTGGGTGTCTTCTAGGTGCCAGCTCACTTGCAGGCTACACATGCATGCCGGGAGTGAGACAGGCCTGTTGCCATAGGAACCGGATTGAAATGATAATGATAGGAGTGGGCTTGGGGGTACCCTCTACCTAACGGAGACCTGGTAGAGAGAGAAAGGTGTGAACACTCCAGGCGGAGTCCGACTCACTTCTGTTTTTCTGCATCTGTCCCAGCGTAGAGTAACATTACACATTAGCTTTAATTCATTTTCGATTTTTTTAATATTTGGTACATTAAAGGGACCAATTCAATGTCAAACTACAACAAGCAATGGTTTGTAGGCAAGAGCAACTTAGCTTATTGATAGGGGAAGTAAAACATTGTTTATAGATGTCTCAAGGAAACTTGAAATAGAAATTCCAAAAATGGTTTTGTTCAAATGACACCCCTGAAATTCCTCACATCGAATGAATATCTCTCCAGTGGGGATTTATATTTCTGCATGGATAAAAGCGAGCAGTGCTGACGTACCTTCGGGCAAACGGGAAGTTGAGGCAGGCACTGGTCGACACATTTCGTGGGCTGTCTAGAGGGCTGCTCGCAGCTGAAGAAGCAAAAGACACAAGTTAGTACCGGTGCTATTCAGAACTGTAATAATAAACTCATGAAAATGGAAAAGAGAAAATTACACGGTGCAAAAGGATGACATTATATTGACGCAATAGGCCTCAATTACTGCAAAACCATTGGGGGGGGGGGGCTTAACCTGCAACCCAAATCCTAATTCAAGGCAAAGCCTCATCCAGTTTGGTCTCACCAGAGGCAGGATGTCTGGGTAAACTGCACACTTCGGTGTGTTCACAAGTTAGTGGTTGAGTAGTACCAATTACAACACAAGAGAGACCTTATTAGAGCCCGACTGCACTCTGTGATTAGATAATCCTCGGCGTGATATGTTCAAAAGGGAGCACATGCACGTACTACTGAGTGAGGAGCTCTTGAGCAGAAGTTGATTTTTATAGTGACGGCGCTTTACCTCATTGGGGGGCCGTGAACTGTCTGTACCATTGTGGATTCAGAAAGCTAAAGACAACAACCATTTAGACATTCAATCATCTCAATAATTTCTGTAGTTCCATCTCTTCAGACAAGTAATTCTACTGGTACACCGTGCATTGGAAGGCCAGCCAATCACACGGCTGACACAGAGACAAACAACCATTCACACTCACATCCACGCCCCTACGGGCAACTTTTAGAGTCAACGATCAACCCGATCCCAAGAGCAAGTCTTTGGATTGGGGGAGGAGGCCGTAGTACCCGGAGAGAACCCATGCAGACACGGGGAGAGCCTGCAGACTCCACACAGAAAGGCCGCCGGGTGGAGTCGAACCGTCTTGCTGTGAGGCGACAGTGCCAACCGCCACGCCACCGTGCCGCCCAGCTCAGTAGATGAGCGTGCTTAACCTTGTTAAGGTGAGTGGGAGCTAATGCAAGGTAATGACGTAATTAATGTAATTAATCAATCGCAGTTCAAGTTTTCCACATTGTGGAATGTTTCAATGCTTATATCTGAAAAGTGTGTGTGTGTGTGTTCACATAAAACCTGTGTGGCGCTCACAATTCTATCTCCAGGTAAGAAAAATGACCTTTAAACCCAATTCATCAATAATAGGCACATGAACAAATTAGGCATCATGGTGTCAGTGTCAAATAACGACACTGGGCTCGACTGAGAATATCTCACACTGTTCTCAAACAGTGTGGACATGCAGAACAGCACAGACGAGTCCATCCTGCTGGGTTTGAATAACAAATGTCCAGCTGGCTTAGCCAAAAAACACCTGCTGGGAGCAGCATCGCTAACATCGCGGGCAGTATGGCAAAATAAAGCGATGGGCTTAGTTGCCGTGGACGTGTTTGTTTTTCAGAACACAGTTAAATACAAACAGACAAACTAAATCTTTTGAAATCCTACAGGGCGTTTTAGCTTTTATGTGCACTTGTGCATCATTGCGGTTTGACATCGGGAAGTGAGTTGCTATCTGACACTGCAGCCTGGGTACAGCCAACAGCGTGACTAGCAGGTCATGCTGGGGCTTGTCGGGTTAAAAAGCAGACCACTGCAGATCTTACCAGTATGGAGTGAGAGCGGGGACAGCGGCCGGGACAGTGTGGGTGACGGCGTCCCGACGCCGAGACTCTTCCTGTTGCTGCTGCGACAGCTGGAGGGAAAAAAAAAAAAAGAGAAACATCAACACTGGCTGCCAGCCACATCATGCAACCTTTCCTGCATCCCTCATCACACGTTGTATAAAAGAAAATGGGTGAATGGTTAATACTGTCGGCGCTGAGATGTTTGCATTGAGGGTATTTTCTCATTCCTTTTCATAACAGTTAAACTAAACTTCAGCACAAACTAGAAAGAAGACAACCAGTTCCTCTGAGCCGAACAGTTTTTGTTTATCCACCTATAATTACACGTTTGACTCATACGATTCCTCAGCTTGTATTTATATCCAAGTGTGTGTTTGTGTGCCCTATTGAGCAGCAGGCTAAAGACACAGAACACAATTTAATGATTAACAAGACCCACAATTCCGTCATCCACTAAAATGGAACGGTTGTATCGCACGCAATGAGCCTGGATAACATCTAACCACATCCGCGTTCCCTCGCCAACCAGAAGTATGCTGGCTTGGAGACCTGCAGTCCAGGTGTTCTGAGCACTATAACTTTTAAGTTGTATAGAATTTCATGATTTTCTTTACAATTAATTTGATTTGTCTGTTAGGGGCTGTAGGATATTAGAAATAAACTGACGAATCGGTTCATAAAATCAATAAAATGCATAGTGTACACCAGAATACAGCCATGATTCTGAAACTGTGTAATCAATAAAGTAATGACAATATTGTAAAACCACTGTAAATATGCAACTGTAATAGAATAATACCAATGTACAGTTATGATTGTATTTGATGTAATGTAATCAACTGAAATGCACGCATGTAATACTTGCACAACAACTGATATTGACTAAGGGTCATTCGAAATCCGAGTTACATTGAACCAGAAGACCACTCCCAGAGGTGTGGACACTAACTTTCACACCTCTGTAGGCAACCATTGTTCTTGAGTTCGCTGGTGGAGACAACAGACGGGCACTATGGGGGGTCAAAAGGACTGACCTGGGGCCTGTTGGTTGCTGAGACCAGCGGCTCCTCAGCTGAGATGTTCTTTTTACCACAACACCATCTCTTTTATTAAATACATTTGATTTTATCCTTTTCATCTGCGATGACCTCTGTCCGTCCGGCGTTTCTTCATTTTTGAATACTACAGGGCCTATTTTTGCTCAGACCAAGGCTACCAGGCAAATGGAGAGGTTTTTAAGCCTAACAACAAGAAAGGAAGCGGCTCACATTTGTTGTATTGAATATTTGAAAACGTACTTTTAATGAATACACAGGATTATTGAGAGTGTGTTCACTGACGGGTCTATGCAAAAAGACGGCAAACCCGTTTGTTTAACATCAGACAGGATGCAGCACATAAACATGGGTGTCAATGTGAGTAATTATTACACATTACACCTGGCAGTGCAAGGCTGGCACAGTCATACTATATTTTATTTTGGACAGACATGTAAATATCAATAACTTATTTTTCCCTTAATCGCTCTTTCACCCACCAATCCAAAAAACCCTCGCAGAGCCCAAGCAAATGAAATAATTCTATCCAACCAACCGTCCAAAACCAGAAGATATTCAGTTGACTAAATTTGAAAGACGCATCAGAAGCATTTCCAGAATCTTTTGATCAATGAGGTTCGTGATTTGCAGTAAATTCTGTGCTGCAGAACTTCAGCGTGCTCCTCTTCTTTCTGACATCTGAAAAAAAGCCCAGTTGCAGGACACAGAAACCAAAAACCAGGAGGCTGTTTTGGAGTCGTACTCAAACGTGTCCCCATAAATCATCACATTCAGCTGCACACTGTGGTCCAGTCGGTAGAACTCATTCATCTCGGTTATTATCAACCGCAACCAGACCAATGGTTTCTAAAAAATAAACACTTAAAATGTCTATAGTTACCAAAAATACACACTTGTGGTCTAGAACAGATGGGGCTTATGATACTTAGCGGGAAGAAAAGAGATTTCTTTGTCTGTGCCCACTGAGATTTAACTCCAATGATGACATTATTTCCGCCTTCAGAGCAGCTCTGCCTTCAGAGATGTTTATGTAACTAAAACTCTAATCTGCAAGCAAATGCATGACACACCAGCATGCCCGAGTCGTAGAAGAGAGAACATTGACAAGAGCCAAAACAAAGAGAAAAAAACACCTGTCAACAGACTCTGTGCTGAAGGGGTACGTGCAGCGACAGCAGCTGCACGACCAGCTTGAGCTACAGATGTCCAACATGGTGTGTGTGTGTGTAAAAAGGCGGGAGGGAGAGCTAAACAATCATCTAGTCTTGATAAGAAGGGGCACATTTTGACCAATGCCATTAAAAAGAATCAAGATTTTGATAAACGGTTCTCAATAACGCTCAAATTATTTATTCAACGAAACAATAAGACTTTCCGACAACTATTTCTTTGAATTATGTCATCTTCTAAGCAAAAATGCTTAACAATGTCACAATTCAGCTTTGTAGATGTTTGCTATTTGAGCTGCAGAATAGAAAACATACGTGAGATGTACTATAGATTTGAAGGATGGATTAGAAGACTTAAAGCTCTGGGAAATTGTGACATTTCAGACAACCGTATCAATCTGCTAAAGAATCTGATTATTCTAGAAAAAAATGTGGTTGCAAAACTATGAATACATTTGCATTATCCGGCTTCAAAACTTGTGAGGATTTGCTATTTTTCATTGATTTATATGACTAATATCAAATCTGTGGGGGTTTGGACTGTTGATCTGAACACATTACCCTGAGCTCTGTAAGAAGGTCATTCGTCATTTTAAAGACCACTATCCAAAAAGATTAAAATCAATAATAATATAAGTGTAAACAACTAACTGGATAACAGCACACTTTCGTCATGTCTGCGCTTCATTCATCCAGCGGTGGTGTCTCCTATCAGACAGACAACAGCTGCAACGGTTTGTTATCTCCAGTCATCAGTACACAAACGTCTGTGCCCTCACGGCAATAACCTCCACCGACCCGGGCCTCGCTCCACGTCAACAACAGCCCCCAAAGACTCTCCAGTTTCAACAAAGGGAAATTATATAGGTTTGTCCGGTATTTGAAGCATGGACTTTTTACCGTTAAAAAAAAGAGCCTCCGTTGACATTAGTTACTTTCAGTGAAGTTATTTCCGGGACAAAAGCAGTGCACCAAAACAAACAAAAAAACCCGGATTCACGTCATTAGCGTCGGGCTTTCTGCGATACGATAGGAGAGGAGCTAACGTTAGCTTAAGCCGGGGACGTTTTAACGTAACGCGTAAGTTAAAGCCGACCGCAGAGATCGATGAAACCACGCGCGTGACGGCGTTTTAACCCAACAAAGGGAACAAGCCGGAATGAACCGTTTGGGTCGCGTTCCAACTCGCGTGTCCCGACTCTTCGTACCTTTTCGAACGCTTCAGCAAAGCTGCGGGCACAAAGCGGGACTTCTGGTTCTGGTTCGCCACCGCAGACCACTGACTCGGATCCGACATGCTGGGCTGATGATCAGGAGGAGCAGCGGGAGGGGGGTTCCCTCGCATGTATGACCCGGTTTCAAAGTTAACGGTGGTTTCAGTGAACTGAAGCTCGGTTCCGGGTGAAACCCGCTCCAACCGCCGCTGCTCTCCCGATCATCCTCTCTTCTCCTCGGCGGGTTCCTTTTGTAGTCTTCTGCGCACGGTCCCAACGGCTTCTGGAGCTGCCGTTACACGCCGGGGTCGGCTCTCGCGGCGCGGTTATCTCGCGGGAAACATCACATGGATGCAAGTTTGTTCTTTTGTGTAATAACCATCTACGCGGCGCTGGTGGCAACACGCGTTTGGTTTCGCCGAGCACGCGCCGCTGGCTCGGTTTGTTTCTATGCGAGCAGGCTGGAGACTGGTGCCGCATTCAAGTGCCACTCGTTCCCTCGGTGTGCTGCTGACGTAGAAGACGCAGAACAACTATTTTGTAAAAAAAAAAAATGCTCGTCCCAATTTGCGGAATTAAAGTAGGACACAACGCACTTGGTTTCATCAGTGCAATTCAAATGGCATGTGGCTTGTTTTATAAACATGCCAATTAGGTGTTTTTGGTTCAATGGACCTTGAAGAACGTTCTAAGTTGGATGTACACACTTGGAAAGTGCTTGTTTAGTTTAGTTTGTTGGCCTAGTCTACACACAATTATGTAATATTTGGTAGTGCAGCAAACCTACAGAGTAATTTGTCAAGAGTTAGAACCATTGCTATAGAAACACACCCTTTACCTATTTGGTCACTAATGTGCGTCCATACTAAAGTGTAATTCTCCTACGGAACTTGAACGCAGCTTAATATGTTGTTGGGTTAAACCATGAGGAGTCTGTGAGAGGGAGGATCATATGTGATCCTCCCTCTCACAGACTCCTATGCTATAGCCCAATTCTTAAACCGTGGTACATTCTATTGGATAAGGTAGCTTTGGTGGTCGTGAAGCCTAGTTATAACTAGTATGTAAGTATTTAAATGACACTACATAAGAAAGAAAACTCAATCCAGCATACATACTTTAAGGGTAATGCTTAATTCACAGCCACACACAAAAGATTGCTTTTATTTATTTGATTAAAACTCTGATTATATCACTGTTCAAGGCCAGGTCAGGACTTAGAGAGTCTCCTAGAGACAAGATGTAGTTGTAAAAAAAAGGGTTCTTTACTGGTCACCTAGAGTAATACACAAAATACATACAAATACCGGATCTGATTCAAGAGAAAAAAAAACTATTTTTGGATGGTGAAATAACACGGGGGGAGTCTCTAATGCAAAATGCTGTGAGGAAGCCAACACACATGAAATTAGAGCACTTAAGATGAGAGAGTTGTCTTGAGGAATGCATTCACTAAAATAATTGCAATTTTTTCAACTGAGAAAATTCTATGTGTGGTGTGACAGCCTATCACTGCTCACACATCCAGAAACATGCTGGATGCAGCCGCCTCTCTTTGCAGCGTTGCCTACCTCCACAGCACCCAGTACCGTTGCCAAGCAACCCACATAGGGACAACTAATAAATGATAGGTCTTCACTGGGGAAACAGAGGCACCTTTTATATAGCAAAGAACAACTCAGATTTAATGCATATTGCCTTTTTTCCCAAATAAATTCCATTTTTAATTTCACAATATTTATTTGTTTTATTGATTTAGTTATAGTGGTTTTATCTGTAATTAGAAACCCATTGTGACAACATTGCGGGTAGCTGTTCATTTTGACGTTGTTATTCAAAAATGGGTTATTGAGTCAATTATTGTCAATTGAGTTAACATTACGATCACGCCACATGTTCCATTTAGTACTGCGGTCCAGGAGGTGTTGATTATATCACACCGTGTTCCTCAGCAGAGGGAGTTTGACCCGGCGGTCACATTTTCAAATAACAAGAGGTTGTGACAGGATTGAAAGCACTGCTGCTGAAAGGGTCAAGAATTAACGTTGTTTTTTAAATCAAATAACCATAAAATAACATGGGGGGAGTTCAGACTCTTGCTACATTGCCGAATAGCTGTTCCAGAGTCTCGAGCTCACACTAGAGAAGAATGGGCATCTATGGAACTATGGAACTCGCTGCCTGAGGCTCTGAGGCTTGCAGACAAAAGTACATTTTCACTACTTAGCTTTCTATAAATTAAGTTGATTATTATCAATTTCATTAATATTCGTATATCATGATGTATATCCTATTACTATTAGTAGTAATTAGTATTAGTATTAGTAGTAATAGCAGTAGTACTGGTATTGGTGTTATTTTTCATTATCATGAGCCATTTTCCAAGTATGAACAGTTAGTTTTAAGCAAACATGTTGAGGACTACTTTTGGCAGCGTGTTAAAACATGTAATGCTTTAGAGAGTATTTGCGCCAAACAAATATTTGATGTTCTATTGAATTCTTGGGAATAAATAGATTAGCTAACCAGTGCAAAAGTTGGCGCTCATTTATGTGTTTTCTATAGTCTTGGACAAATGAGCTGTATCAGGCTGCAGCTACACAGACCATCTTTGTTATATGGATCATTTCATTGTCGGTTTTACAGCGAAAGGACTCATTGATGAGAGACTTGTCTTACCTCCAGGGGTGAAGGGTCTGTAAGGGGCTGCACGGGCTGCAGGGGCTGCATGGGCTCAGGAGAGTGGGGCTCTGGCATGTGGGCGACAAACTGTAAGGCAAGACATGTTTACACGGATTAGTGCTTTGAACTCGGCACCATGGCACGGCAGCAGAGCTTCGGTCGAGGGGTTGGAGGTTTGCCGACCTGCCTCTCCTCGGCGGACACCAGCCAAGCCGATGTGTGCAGGCTGATGCCTCTCTGTAAGTGTTGCTTGGTGCATCTGCATTTGTTGCGTTTCTAACCTCTCGTGAGCACACACTCCACAGGAAGTTGGCAGTTTGGTGTCAACACAGCAGAAAATAAACTGCACATGTTTACTCAACATCCAAGGCAACCGTTACCAGTGTTTGAACTATGGCAACACGCTGTATGTTGTGATAATGGGGATTGACTTCAGATCCCCCGACAACAATCCCCTTAAAGTGAGCCCTGCACAAATGAAATATTTTCTACCATCTCTGCACCAGAATATGCATGCTCAGCCATCCTGAGGGCTGTATCTTCCTGATGCTGACCCAGCGCAGAAGCTATTTTCTATTGATTTTCCTGCTGAGACGTAAGCTCTGCCTAGTGGGCTTTACAGTGCCGCTATTGTCTTAGTGCTGCAGAGGCTTCTCGGTGCTAAACACAGCACCACCAAAAGCGCTAATGAATGTGTTGTCATAGTAATGCAGGGAGAATGGTAGGGGGAAAAACAACTCCTTGCATAAAGACTCCCTATTCTGTGTGGGCTCATAATTAATAACAACACATGTGACTCATTACATTCTATTTCATCCTTAGACCCCTAAACCGAAGCTCTCGACGGCTCTTCAGTGAGTAATCGTCGGTCGTTTTCGTTTTCTGCTGTTTTGTTTTGTCTACACTTCATTGCGTTTAAACTGACTAGAAAGCTTCACCGCATTTCTCACTCGCAAAGATCTTCAGGTTGTTATGGCTGTGTTTTTAAACAAAGCGCAGTAGAAGCTTCAACCCCTTTGAAGGGCAAAATAGCAGGATTGTATTTTCTGGCAAAATGACAAACATGGCAAGCAAATTTAGGCTTGCATTCAAATGTATAATAATATTCAAAGATATTTTGCTCATGTTGTTGGACAGCTCTTTCAGAGTAAACTATTATGGTTCTAAATACAAAACACAAGAACAAGGATGCTGCCTGAATACATCGTTACCAAGCATGATTTCCCCAAAATTCTACATTGAAAGTATACAGGTGCGCACCTGTACACTTGCATTCGTCCATCAACAGACCACCAATAAAACCTTATAGAAACCCCTCCACCCCCCCTTCTGCTCGAGAGGCGCGAATCCTCCTCTACGTCTCTTCCAGAAGGAAACTGAAACAATAACAGCGCATCCTTAGCTGAGATCATCAACGGAGGAGGATGTGGATGTGAGGGAGCTCCTACGCCTTTTGGATTAGCCATCCATTGGGCAGCAGGTACCCCTCCCCACCCCCCACACACCTTCTTTCCCACAAAAAAAAGAGCTACATTCATACTGGAGGAAGCGTGGGCGGACAAAAGACCGCAGCCATATCCTTTGAAGGAGATATGGATTTGCAGATTGCCAATTATATGAAAATAAAATATCTGCTCTCCCAGAGTTTTGGAGCCATTTGTCTGCCTCTGTGCTGTGAGGGGGAGCATGTGGAGCGTGTGAATCATGCAGGAATCCTGGACTTAAAGAAGGAGATAACAGAACTGAGACATGACCCTTATCGCAGAAACTAGCAGAAAGACTGGGAAGGACAAAATCAATAGATCTGTAAAACACTGATACTGATATTTCGATCTACCTAAAACATCTGACACAATAACTCCACATCCAAAAGTTCTCATTTGTCAGTTTAAATATGAATTGCGCATTCATTTGAAGATTGAGAGCTTGATGTCTCTACATCCAGTGGGTTGAACCATTTTAAAGATCAACAGACAGTCGCCACGGAGTTTTACTCACAATACTAAAAATGCATTCCTGCTTCAAAATAAAAAACGAAATACAAAAGTAAACTGGGATGATAGTCATCCCTCTAGGAGAAAACATTTCAGGATCAACTGGCTGCTCTGGTCGCGGAGCTTTAGCAGTGGTTATTTTCATGGTTTGAAGCAGCCACTTTCAATTCAATCGAATTCATTTCGTACGTTCCAATATTCCGAATCACACGTTTGCCTCAGTGCGCGCACACATGCGACCATTTAACTCCTGTGATAACTTTAAAACAACAGTTGCTGATGCGCCAGCTTGTGCTTTGCCACGGAGAAAGTGAAAAGCAGGACTTACTCCAGGGTCAGGGAGGGGATCTTCAGTTTATCTCGTCTCGACTTCATTCTGCTGATCACAGAGCCCGGAAGGGGGGCTTCGCTTCACTCCACCAGCGCGGCCCCGATCGCTCTCACGTCCGGCTCACACGCACTCATCGCTGCGGTGGGCGACTAAAAATAAACCCATCAAGCGGGGCGTCTGTCACCAGCGTCTCCAGCGGAGAACAAAATAAAATGCAGTTGCGTCTACAAAATGAAAATAAAAATAAAATAAAACATACGACGCACTCAGTTTTGCGCGTTCCGCCTTCCGTCAGTCTCCAAGGCGCACCGGAGCCCGACTGCCACAACGCCACCGCTCACCTCCAATGTGACTGGTGGAGGGGGGGAGGAGGGAGGGGGAGAGAGAGGCGGGAGTGTATCGGAAGGGGCGGCTTAATCAATTTGGCCGGTGAGGTCAGGTGACAGCCGAGAGTGGCGCGAGGTTGGACGAGGGCGAGCGGAGAACTTGGGCGTCGTTGGCGTTGAGATTCAATTCGCGGACCTGATGGTTCCGCCGTGTAATGTTTCCATCATACAGCCCCGCTATGTGTTTATGTCACTGCGCCGTTTTTTCTTCTTCTTCTTCCTCACGTAACACAACACTGACACACGACTCGTAGTGGAAGTTGTTTAATGAGGTGTCCGCTTCGTCTATGAATCCATTATTCCAAATGTGTCTCCGGAACTAAATGAAGCGGAGCCGTGAACACCGTCTGTGGTGGTGATGAGGCCGGGGAATACCTCCGCTAGAAACCGTGACAGCTGCCACACGTGGTGCGTTTCTCACACCTGTGTGTGTGTGTGTGTGTGTGTGTGTGTGTGTGTGTGTGTGTGTGTGTATGTCGACTTTGGCTGTCATTTTCTTTGGATTCATTAATTGCACAGCTTTCCCCTCGAGAATCACAGGCTGTGTGAATGTATGTACGCGCTTATGCGTGCACGTTAAAAACGCATCTGTTTTATTCCTGGCTCACCGGGACCGCGCGCACGTGCAGGCATTAGGTTTCCACACGTTTTTAACTGCATGCTTGGAAGTAGATTCCCCCAGAACGTGTGTGTGTGTGCGCGTGTTTGCAAGTGCACGCTAGAAAGTCAATATTCTTGCTCTTATACTGCAGGGGTGTGTGTGTGATATCGAATAATTGCATACTTGAAAGTCAATTTGTTAGCGTCCACTCTGTTGACCGTGTGTGTGTGTGTGTGTGTGTGTGTGTGTGTGTGCGCGCGCGCTCGTATCTGGAGGGGGGGGTCCTGTTCTCTAGGCAACTGGGGAAAGCAATGAGACACCAGTTTCTTCATGGTTACCAGCTGGTGATGGTTTGACTCGTTGCTAGGACATGAGCTTTATTCTAATACAGCAACTGCTGCAAGAGCTGCAAGTTATATACACACACACGCACACATTTATTTCTCCAACATGACTGAGAATACATGATTGTATTCACTCGTTATGTTAAACCCTAAAATGAGTGTTTGCGATTCTCAGTCTTTCACCATCTTGAATTTTACATCATGATCCATGATATTTACAATATATTCTCATAATTGTTGGTATACGCAGTAATAACATCAGTAACATGGTAATTGGGGGCTTTGTCTGTCTGTCTGAAACCACCTGTTGGGGGTGGGGGCTTGTTTTGTAGGAGCAGTATTAGTCAGTAACTCAGTTACCATGGTGATAAGGGCTTTCCTGATTTTCTCCCCATCACTCGTGTGTGCTTTCTCCCATACCTGCTGTGTGTGATGAAGCTTAGCTAAAAGTTGTTATAACAAATGCCTCTCAGCGCATGTTTTGTTTTGCTTGCTCGACTGAACCTCCCACTAAATTAGGTTACAGTGACAGTACAGTTTTGCAAATCACAAATCAAAGTTATCACTGTTTATACCTGCACATCTGTCTAATACAATAGGAATTGCTATGATGTAACGTAAAATTAAATATGTTAATATGTTGTTATTTGATCATAAAATCCTAAATCACACCCACAGATACTCAAGGATTCAATAACAAGCAAGCAGACCCAGGCAGGAATAACTATAACGTGAGCATCGGGAGGTGAGGCAGGAGAAGAGATAACCGCGTGGGGATTGACCTGTGGACCCAAATAATAGCGTATGTACGCCTCAGATGATATATGCAATCAAGAGTAGATTAACAGTATGCTAAACAAAGGATGGTCACAGCCAACCATAGATCCTCTCACCTGCCACATGAAGCATATTATTTACACCGCTCAGTAGCATCCTCTGATGCCTTCAGTTTGCATAGCATGGCCCCCCCACGAGTTAATGTCAAAGCAGTGGCAGGTATACTTCCACAGTGGACTAAAGATGCTTCCTCCGATGCCATAATAATCTCTCCAGCCCTCCATGAAAGCACTAATCTTGAGGGCTTCATTTATTTCTTCACTGAGTATTATAAAACCACTGATACATAGACTATTGCATTTGCTTCAAATATACTTTGTGATTTTGCAAATGGGTGCTGAAACAGGATATATTTTTCCAATATATAGATTAAAAAAAATTGTCTATTAACAGAGATGACAAACATGGCGAGAGATTCATGTGGGATTATTTCAATAAACTATGATGCAGAAAATGAGGAAATAAGAAGCATCACAGGGACATTTTTCTCTGTGGGCGCAAGAGAAACAAATACTTGTGTGTGTTTGTGTACGTGTCTGCGTATGTGTGTGGGTTTTTTTGGTCACGTGTTCCGGGGCTTTGCAAATGACTTGTATTGCACTATTCAGACCACAAGGTAGTGCAAAAACACAATACTACGAGCGGAATAATCCCATCAGTATCTATCATCAGAAATGTGCATTCCAACTAAATGTAATGTGTGAGCAGAGAGAACTTTTGCTCAGGAACACTCTGATTGGACACATTTTCCCTTAAACCAACATTGGCGGATGTAGGAATCCAATATGTTGCCTTCTCCAGCAATTATCATGCATTATAAGGCAAACCAAATTTAAAGAAGTCCAATTGTTTGTCTTTTTTAAATCCTATTTTTTTAACCTAAAAGGTGCAGACCAAGTTGAATTGAAATGTAGTGCTGATGGTGGGAACAAATACTTTTTATTTGTCCCCAGAAGTTCCTTTTAAATACAAATACATTTTATTCGAGATGATGGTTAGCTCAGCAGTATATCAAGAAGAGCCTCTGGAACAACGCTGCTTTTTCGTAAGCCGCCAGCACAATGTAGCCTCACATAAGCATGTTTGCTTTTTTAGATTAGATTCAATTTTACTGTCATTGCACACACAGGTACTGACGCAACCAAATGCAGTTTAGCATATATCGAAAATAATAGAGCAGATAAAGGGGAGAGTATATCTATCACCGTGGTGCAGAGTTCAGCAGGGTGACGGCGGCAGAGAAGAAGCTGTTACTGGACCTGCTGGCCCGGGAAACCTGATGGAGATGGGTGTGTGCGTGTGCAACCTTTGTTTTTTCTGAAGTCCACAATGAGGTCCATGGTCTTCTTGGTGATGAGTGCCAGGCTGGTGTTGGCGCACCACGCAGCCAAGTGGTGGACCTCTGTCCTGTAGGCCGACACATCGTTGCTAATGAGGCCAATCACTGCTGTGTCGTCTGCAAACTTTACAATGTTGTTGGAACTATGTACTATACTATACTATATGTACTAACTATGTAGGAGAGGGCTCAGCACACAGCCCTGTGGGACACCGGTGTTCTGGATGAGGGTTGAGGAGGTGATGTTCACTAACCTTGTCAGGGATGCGTGGGGGAGGCAGGACTCAAGCGCAGACTTCTCGGAAAACAAAAGACTTTAATTGTCAAAAAGGCAAAATCAAAGGGCCAAGGGGCAAAAACACACAGGAACCAGGGGGAAAACAGCAAGCAGGACACTACGGACACCCACGACGATAGACAAGGACATGCGTGGCCAAAGACAATGACGCGACAAGTGACAACAGACACACATGGTTTAAATACACTAGGGAGGTGCAGGTGATTGGACACAGGTGGAAACTATTAGACGATCACAGGCGATGACATGACAAGGCAGGAAGTGAAGTTACCCGGGGACACAAGTGGCAGAAAACTACAAAATATAACATGAAGTGAACCACACCGTGACAGTACCCCCCCTCAAGGGCCGAATTCCAGACGGCTCACACTAGAGAGCGGACAAGGGGTGGGAGGGAGGGAAACCAGAGACGTTGTCGGACCACCCGGAAAACTCTGGTGGGCGGCCAGACGAGCGAGTAGCCTCTGGGGGTCGGCCCGGCGGGTGGCTAGACAAGTGGGGAGCCTCTGGGGGTCGACCCAGCGGACGGTCACCAGGCCGGCTCCGGAGCGGCGACTGCAGGGCACGGAACGTCTCTGGAATGAGTGGCTCGGAGACACGGGAAACCTCCGGGGTCGTCGGTGGCTCGGGGGCACGGAACACAGCTTTTTTAGATTAGATTCAATTTTACTGTCATTGCACACACAGGTACTGACGCAACCAAATGCAGTTTAGCATATATCGAAAATAATAGAGCAGATAAAGGGGAGAGTATATCTATCACCGTGGTGCAGAGTTCAGCAGGGTGACGGCGGCAGAGAAGAAGCTGTTACTGGACCTGCTGGCCCGGGAAACCTGATGGAGATGGGTGTGTGCGTGTGCAACCTTCGCCACCGACGACCTTTGCGCGGTCGTCGGTGGCGGCTCGGGGACACTGAACACGTCCGCAGTAGTCAGCTGCGGCTCCAGCTCGGGGACACGGAAAACCTCCGCAGTCGGCGGCGGCGGCAGCTCGGGGACACGGAAAATCTCCGCGGTCGGCGGCGGCTCGGGGACACGGAACACGTCCGCGGTAGTCGGCGGCAGCTCGGGGACACGGAACACCTCCGCGGTCGGCGGAGGCTCGGGGACAAGGAACACCTCCGTGGTCGGCGGCGGCGGCTTGGAGACACGGAACACCTCCGCGGTCGGCGGCTCGGGGACACGGAACACCTCCGCGGTCGGCGGCGGCGGCTTGGGGACACGGAACACCTCCGCGGTCGTCAGCGGCGGCTCGGGGACACGGAACACCTCCGCGGTCGGCGGCGGCGGCTCGGGGACACGCAACCCCTGCCATGACCCCCCCCTCAAGGGCCGGATCCCAGACGGCCCTCAAATCGCCAACGGGAGGGAGGGAGAGGACCACGGGATGGGAGGGAGGGAACCTGAGTCGGGGAGCGGGGACCGGAGGCGTCGGAGTCATGAGTCTCGGGGCCGGTACTAGTCGGGCCGGGGGCATGGAACGTGGGGCCGTATTGGTCGGGTCGAGGGCCTGGAACGTAGGGCTAGTACTGGTCGGGTCGAGGGCCTGGAACGTGGGGCCGGTACTGGTCGGGTGGTCCTGTGTAAGCTGTCTTAAACATCGAGTCGACATACCCAGTTTGGTGTACAATGCCTTTTGCTGTCACTGTTGTACTACTCATCATGCTTACATAGTTCATTACCTCAATAAAAGGAGACTGCATGGGAGTCTAGTCGGAGTCAGCTGTGATCGAGTGAAGAGTCTAGTACTCTTAAGATTCTTGACCGGGCTCCCCTTGCAGCAAGTAAAACTCACAAGTCGACTGAGTGTCTTTGTTTCTCGTGCTGTGATTGTTCTCTGGTGTAATCAGCAGGGTTTGTGATTTCTAACTACGACCTAACATCTGCTATTAAAGATATTGCGCAGCGGCTGAGCAGACAATGAAGTCTACTCTTTTTTCCTTTGGTGACGTAGCTGAGCCAACCGTGTGTTCAGCGCATATCAGTGTATGTTTACATGCTGGTTACAGCTGTCAATGCCGTCCCAAATCAAGTTGTCTTTGCTAAAGCGAAGCGCCGATCCTCTGATCCCTCTTCAGGAAGCAACAGTTTGCTCCGTCTCCATTGTTGCTGTTTTTTTGCGTTGTTAGCGCCGTTAGCACTGTTAGCTCTGAGGGCTGTTACTTAGCGAGGCTATTGTGGCAAGAGAACAGGCAGTGCAAGAAAATGACCCAGTCATTAACCACTGAAACTAAAATGTGCTACCAGCAATATCCCCCCGAGATATACCACGTGATGTCATGAAATCAGATCTGAACTTCAAAGACCCCAACTTCCTCTACTGCGGTTCAAGTGTTGCCTTGTGTTTACGTGTGTGTGTGCGTGTATGTGTAGGCTGTGTGTATGTATGTTGTAGATATTAGTACAAAAATACTCTTAAAATAATTTGCCGTCTCTGAGTATGAAAACTCACTTGACCAGAGTCCACTTTATCAAGACTTTATTCCATTTTTTATTTGTTTTCTGTGCGTAAAATGTCTTAAAAAAGCGGCTAGCTCTTCCTAAATGTCCTTAGATTATGTAAGTAAAAGCGCCATTCGCTGAGTTCCTCATTGTCTGCACCACAGGTCCATGAACCACTTTGAAGACTTCCGTTGCGGGAGGTGCTTGTAGATAATTTATGTTTGTGCAAGTTCCTGTCTACAGTTTGCTCGTCTCAGGCACACACTGCCAGAACACTACTACTTCAGTAGACAAATCAGACCAAAGGATTCGACACACCAAGGCAGCTCAAATAAGTCAGTAATACCAGCGATTCAAGGGCCGGCTCACAGGAGCTGCAAGCTGCCCGATTCTTCTGTCATGGTTGACCACATTGTCTTAAAGCCTCTCGGGTTAGTTTTGATTGTAACAGCTCAGATGGTTTTCAACGGTAAGCTGTCTTGTTGTTTTACACTTGAGGTTTCACATTTTTACTGCTCTCATCAACTTATTTTGTCTGTTGCAATTATATTTCCTGTCTCTTTGTCGTTACGCTTCTGATGACTTCTAAAATCCGCTCAAATCTTTGTGTCCCAATACATGTTTTTCAGGGGATTCTTGTTTAATGTCTTTTGAAATTGGGGCAACAGGTTCAACAAATGTCAAGTACACTTCCTTGTAAAACTACTATGTGTTATTACTTTAGATTAAAAAAAGAAGGCTGGGTAAGAGTTGCATGGTATACATACCTAACATTAGATCAGTTTTAACAACCCTTAGCGTGTAATGATTTATGATTTATTTTTTAAATAAAAAATGTATTCAATGTGTGAATATGTAACCTTTTCTTATGTTAGCTTTAGCGGGACTATTGAGGCTTTTTTCTCCATTATAATTGTACTCAGCATTTCACTTTCTTATTTAGATAAGTGGGTTAACACACTTTTTCAACCAAAGAAGAAAATAATTTAGCTTTGACTAGAGCTAAAGCTAAAGGCTCCTGCCAGCTATAATGGAGAGAAAGTTTTTGTTGCGGTTAGTCCAGCAGTGAGGGCTCGTAGCGGGCATATCCTGCAGCTTACTTTGGCCCCTTTGAGCCCTGCTTTGTAGGACAGTGGTTGCAATCAATCATACACTCACAACACAGTTGTTTAGAGTATGTTTTTCTCCTTTATTTTTATTATTTTTTTTTTCTATATCCCGCTAGCCAATAGCTATATATTTTATTTTATAACAGTTACATCGTAAACTTGTGAATTAAACATCCCATTTTTCTTGCACTATGTTATGTGTCTTGTTGTCCATTGTCTCATTGTCTTACTGTCTGATGTTATGCAACCGCCATGTCAAATTCCTTGTCTAACATGTTTTTGCAATAAATGTTCCTGATTCCTGATTCTTGATCTCTGAATTGCATCCTTTTTTTTGTCTCCATACAGGCCCCACCACAGTGCAGGTCACCGGGAACCTTGGCAAGAACATCTCCTTTCCATTCACATTTAATATCAGTGTCACAGAAAAGCTTGCAGTTTACTCAACAAACCACACAAAGGTTGCTGAGTATTTGAAGGGCACAACTTCATCAAATGAGGGCGATTTTGACCTCTACCCTGAAAGCACTACTGTGATATGCCACATTACTAATCTCAAACTCCACCACAGTCAAATATACTGGGCCACTCTGTTCATGGACTCAGGACTTGCCATTGAAAGTAATAAGATCCAGCTGATTGTCCGAGGGGGGAATCAGCACGGAAACAGAAACAGCACAGGTAAGATCAGACTCTAACTTTCAGACACCTTTCAGATGAACAACCTCCTTCACTTTTAAATAAATATGTAAAATATGTAAATAGGAAGATTAGGGTCTTCACAACAATACAACTTTCTGTTGCACATATTTCCCTCAAGGTGCCACACTGCTAGCACGGGGAAAACCTTTTACGTATGAATAGGGTTATATGATATATATATATGTATATTATATAGATAAAAATATTCTAGATCTTCAGTGGGAAATGGGCTTCTAGAGGGAAGTATTAATATTGTTTGATCATAGATTGTTGTTCATAATAAAAATTGTTAGAGCTGTTATAACCTCATTTTTGCTTTATTAGAAATATTATTTGGCGCTACACATTTTATTAGTGTGTGAGCAAGTAAAAGGCTCATCTTGTATTTAAAACAACAATAATTATTATTGTACGTTAAAAATGTAATCAAACAATTCTGTTTTAGTTGCTAAGTACAGTCACTCATTCTCCTTTGAACAATTGTAATCTTGATATAATACTAGACATGTTACTGAGATGAAATAATTTCCTGCGGAGATGTTATCTATATTTTTACTATTTCCTTTTAACTCCTACAGTTCCTCCCATGATGAATGCCACCGCAGAAATAGAAGGTGGAAATCATATTTTATTTTCCTCATACATCGTCCTGGTCCTTGTGGTTTCATCTGTGGTGCTGTTGGCTGCAGTACCTCCCTTTTTGATTTGTTGTCTCCTAAGAACCAAAGGTAGGGAAAAATAGACTTCTTCTACTTCTCTGCCACAGATAACTTACTCTCCTCGTGCAGGCTTTGTATTTGCCTTGTCCTAGGCTAGTGTCTAGTGAATTTGATGTTTGACCTGATACATCAAAAACCTGAATCCAATAATACATGTAAGCTGTTACTGAGATTAATTTAGAGACTTTTCACTGTTGAGTGACCTAGTTGGAGTTACTTATTTTCTACATTTTTGAAGCAACATAAAAGGAACATTTGCTTTTCCGTGGAAAAAATTTGCAATAATGTGGTTAGATGCTCAAAAATGCAAACCAGGTTGCAGTTTCACATCCTTTTGATACATGATGACTCACAGCATTTGAGAAGAAGTCCTCCCTCATGGTATGCAAACGTGAATGTATTGTCACAAATGGGTGGGCGAAAAGTCACTTGCATTATTTGTTCACTATTACCAGAGCGTTTTCCCTTTTAGAGACAAACTCCTCTGGCCTACTTTGAGTAGGAACATTGCCTCTCTGAAGTATTTTTTTACAGCCTCTGCAATATCACATACCACACCGTGAATTCCCGTATGTGTGTTAAGAAGCACGGTTTTGCTGACGGTTTCATCAGATAAGGCTGCGAGTCTTCAAATATCACAACAGCAGATCTGTCAGAGGATACTTGATTTTTTTTTATTGACATGCACCGTATAGCACATAGAGTTATGAATAAAAGAATAATCCATAATTAAGCGAGACTTAATCAAACTAACATCAACATAGTCAATACGAAATACAATAGGCTTGAATTTACAAACCTCTGTGAAATTCATTCATCATTGAATTGAATAAGAAAAAAAGAATGTATATATCTATATATATAGTTGGATGAGAAAACCGATCCAGCTCCCATGTGTGTAGGGACTCGGAGTCGGGAGACACATAGCAATGCCCAGTATGAAGAGGTGAACCAGTGAGTCTGGATCTATGAAGTTACCAATTCTTCCACACTTATCAACTCTTTGTCTGTTTGATGAACTATAGTTCATTTTCCGAGTACACCTGTGCCACGTCTCCAGATGCCAGATATAGTTTAGGAAAAAAGGATGACCAAAGCTCCTTAAACACGTGTGATGTCACCACGACTCCAGGAATCACTATTAATTATATTAAGATTTATAATCTTAGTATTATAAATTACTATTACTATTCCTTCAAAATGATAACACCATCTTTTTGCAAGCTGGTTGTTTCACCTCAGCTCTGACCAGTTTGTCTTCCCTTTAATTAACTTGTATTTTCCCCACCATATAAAAGGCAAAGCTGTTGATAAGTGTTACATTCATATCTGCGTCTTGAAGTGATTACATTGATTATTTGCCTGCCTGACTCAATATTTGACCTGTTGTGCTTCTTATGCAGACAAACAAACCACACCTCAACAACAAAGCTCCAATGCCACAGTGCAAGTAAGAGCGCAGTCATCTTTTTTCTGCGTCTTTTCAGCTATAAACATCAAAGTAAATATTGAAAACATTCACCTTGACTTTGATCGTTGTTACAGGAAACACTTGAGGCATCCAACAATGCACCCGCTCCCCCGCTGGTCTACAGCGTCCTGGATTTTCCCAAAAGATCTTCAGCAGTTTTGGAGCTTAATCCGAGTGATACAGAGTATGCTGCTGTCAGCTACCTCCCAGAACAGAGACGAGTGTGACATGCCGGTGAACCTAAACCACCAAGTGTCTCTTGTGTTTGGGGGAAGGTATGCAAGATCACGTATATATCTTTTTTTTTTGTAGTGTGATAATTGCGCATGTAGGTTTACATTTACAAGCAAAGAAGTGAGAGTTCTCCTTTGGTCGTGACTATTTACAGTAGATTATATGTGTCATTCGATCGAAATGTTTACAGTTGCTGCGGCAAGCCAGCAAACACAATGTGACGGTAACAAACCAACATTTTGATTTGGTTGGTTTGTCACAGGGTCATTGTGAACTGAACTCTTAAAGGCAGAGGCTGTTTCTGTCACGATATGGGTTTGTTTCCTGTTTTATTTTGTAGTTTCCTGCCCCTTGTGTCCCTGGGTTAACTTCACTTCCTGCCTTGTCCTGTCATCCCAGTGATTGTCTGATTGTATCCACCTGTGTCCAATCACCTGCACCTCACAATGTATTTAAGCCCTGTGTGTCATGTGTCCTTTGTTGCTTCATTACGGAATGTTAATTGTTCAACCCTGATCCCTTAGTGTCTTTCCTGTTCCTGGTTTCCGTTCCCTTAGTGTCTTTCCTGTTCCTGGTTCCCGTTCCCTCAGTGTCTTTCCCTTTCCTGGTTCCCGTTCCCTTAGTGTCTTTCCTGTTCCTGGTTCCCGTTTCCTTAGTGTCTTTCCTGTTCCTGGTTCCCGTTCCCTTAGTGTCTTTCCTGTTCCTGGTTCCCGTTCCCTTAGTGTCTTTCCTGTTCCTGGTTCCCGTTCCCTTAGTGTCTTTCCTGTTCCTGGTTCCCGTTCCCTTAGTGTCTTTCCTGTTCCTGGTTCCCGTTCCCTTAGTGGCTTTCCTGTTCCTGGTTCCCGTTCCCTTAGTGTCTTGCCTGTTCCCGTCTGTGTTTTTCCCTCTCTTTTTTTGAATTTTGACTATTAAAGTCCCTTTTTGTTTCCATTTCTGCGTTTGAGTCCTGCCTCCACCTACAGACAAATGCCATAAACGGACCAAAACGATGACGCGGTCCTATTTCCTGTATAGTCAAAGTCTGATATATCTTAGACCTCGACTGTTGTCCCAAAACTATTAACAAGCTGAGAGCCACAGACACGGTGGGGAATTCAGAAAGTATTGAGAGATGGACGAACACACACATAGAACTTATTGATAACAACAAAAAAAGAAGGTCAGGCTTATCCATTAACCACCAACTGACACCAATGCTCCTACAGCATGTGTGTCCAGCACATACATTTCTCCAAATGTATGATGTGTGTTGAAGAGAGATGGCTGACTTTTTTAAAGCTTAATGATATTTCTTACAAAAATGAAGTTCAACATTTCAACTTTTCTTAACTTTGCTAAAGAAATGTTTATGACTTATTATTATTATAATTTTCAACATGTTAGTGTTACATCTTCAAGAACCCCCTTTAGTTTTCAGGTTGAGTCATTTTTAGCGTTCATCACAGTTAAACTCAATGTTTCCACTGTTAAAATAAACAGAATCGAGGACCATTAGTTGAATGAAAAAGGGTTAAGAAATGGTGCAATTGTATTTGTAGGTCTCAGCTCAACAGTTGCATATTTGTGAAAATGACTCTCCATTTTGTGTGATGTGACAGTTGGAGAGGATTGTTTACACATTCGATAGCTATCTGACACGATCTAAATGCCATTTTCCACTGCATGATCTCTAAATTCTCTTTTGATGGGTGCTATTCTGATTGAGATGTCAGACAATGTTCTTATATATGTCCTCATTTATGCCATATGTTGATGTAATTAATGTGTAAAATTCATGTAATTCCTGTATTTAGTTAATAGAACACATTAAATCACAAGTGACGAACATGCCAGTTGATTATTTATCCCAGATGTTAGTTGTTATTCAGGAAGGGAAATACCCACCCAACCCTTTAAATACTTGGCCACAGTCCCATACAAACAAATACAGACTTTAGTTTCTTATCTGCTCTGAATACATTGTTGGAAAAATATCAAATGGGATTTTTTAATGTACCAAGAGAGAGTGAATGTTAAAATAGTTTTAGCTGTCAAAAAATGTTAAGCTGCATGCTGCTCATTAAATGGTCAGTGTCCTGGATAAAATGTCCAACAATACTAATACCCTCCTGTACCTGTGAGTGTACCTGGGTCCCAATGACAGTCAAAAGCTGCTCACCAAGCAGACACAATCACACTGGTTGAGTTAAACTTCAAGTTTAGCGGTTGTTTAAAGAGCACGCCGCTGGTGGTCAACCATGCAGGTCGGATCCACTTTGCTAAAAAGGCTGTTTTCAAGCAGTCGGGCCACGTTGGGACTGGCCCATTGGTAACCAATCACGAATGGCTTCTCAATTATTTTTTCTGCAAAGTCAACTCAGTGTTGTCCCTCTGGCTGCATAAAGGTGCAGGGGTTCAGCATTTAATACATTGAAAACTCCTCAAAAAACCCTCAGAAAAGCAGTGTGCATAATTATTATTTTCATTGTTATGATTTCAGTACAAGCCTCGAAGTTAACCCTGCTGCAATATAGGTTATGTTCATTTGTATCAGTTTCTCCACCTAACTTTTCTTACTGTCAATCACAACATATTTTGTAATCACAGACTATAGGCTGGATTATCTACTGGACAAAGACGGCGCCTAGACCGTCAGTGGCAACAGGTGAGCTTGAGTGACGACTGACCACCGGCTGCATACCCTCTGGTCCTGGACAGCACACATCTCATGCCAGGTTGTAATGCTTCCCGTCAGGGTGCTTTCCTATTGCTCCACTTTAAATTGGTTTGGGCACCGACACAGAGGAATCTTTCTAGCAAGAAGGGAAGCTGTACCTTCTATTACACGTGTTGTCTCCACTTTATCTGAAACTATAACTAATGGTTATGTATAAGATGCAGGGATTTTTATTTTTCAAACACAAATCCAGTAGCTCAAGGTAAAAGAAAATGTACTGAACTTCTGAAATGATGACATTAACGTGAATACATTTGTTAGGAAGGTTAGTTCACCGCTAACTTTTGAAGAAGTGTTTTCTTAGATTTTTCTTGGGATCGTTCATCCGTCTGTTACCTCCCATTTCAATCTTTAGTCAACAAAAAATATCCCAACCCACAACAATGGGAATCTAGCTCTTAAATATCTGAAAGCAGTGTAATGGGACATTGATGAACAAGCAAGAAGGATCCTTCACGAGTTATACCAAGGCCCTCAAGGCATGTTTTAATGAACATATCAAATACTTTCAATTATAATTATTACGGAAAAATGTACCCTGTTAGGAAGTCTCCAAAGTTACAATAATAACCTTAAAAGGTAATCACAAACTGTTTCTGTCTTCCACTTCTTTGAGGTGAAGCTGGACTGAATTTTCATTTGCTGGAGTGCATGTTTTTGTGCTCAACCTTTTGCACTTTGCGCAACATAACACCTACCTCCCCCGTCCAGAGGATGGGGGGAGGTAGACACGGCTTCTCCATAACTGTGCTATGAACAGTTGCAACAGAAGCATTCAAATCATGATTGCCAAAACAGCCCAAATGAAAAGCATTTTTTCTTCTTTTTCATGTTGATTGTAGATCTGTATATATAGATCTATATAGCGATCTATATACCTATAGATCTATAAAATACAATCAAGATATTTGCATACTGTGTATAAGCAGTTTGTCACCTTAGGCAGGTCACATTTAAGGGGAGGAACTCTGTAAATCTTCGTGTAGCTACTTTTTGTTGTCGTGTAGCTAGATCTTGTTTTATACATTCAACATCAGCGGAAAGATGGGAGGTTTCAAAAGTCACCTAAATGCACCCAATTGTTTGGAACCAATTTCCCCCATTACTATTCCTAAATATTCACACCTTACACTAATCTTACTCATAACTTAGAGATATGTAAGTGGTTGCTAGGACACAAACCTACTTGCATCTGTTTTTCGTTCCCGGACCAAAACCAATCAAAGATATAAAAAATCTCCTTTCAACGCCATCTTCTGTTTCTTCATCCTGTTTTTGGAAGACGTAAAGGAAGCAAAACTATTTTTACTGATTATTTTTACATATTTCACATCCTCAGACGGCGCCGAGGCCAAAAATTGGGAAATGAAAAACGGCCAATGTCTTTTCCGTCAGTCTTTGTTGCTTAATTTCTGTTGGGAGTTTTGTTCCTGTGACTTGTATGCTGTGTTAGCGTCCTGCCTTTGGACTGTAATCATTTAAATTCTTCGATTATGTTAATTTTCCGCTACTGCTTCCTTTCTTTAGCTGCATTTGGGTGATTCTACTACATGTACTCCAAAACATAAGATCTCTTATTATAAACTCAACCTGGAAGTGTTAGAGACTCAGATGGAGGAATGTTTCCCTGGTTACACACCTTTTCTTTAACTTTCATAAGAAAAACCATGTCAAAACCAACATTTGAAGTACATTTGCAAGTAATTTCAGTGAAAATGCCTTTTCTGACAAAACTACTGCAGAAGGGAACCTTACCGCTGAAGAGAAAGTGAAACTCTTTGCTTGAAAAGCCAAAGCTGCAGCCGACACTGGTATCTAGTGGCAGGTAAAATATCTAAAACCAATCATTTATCAGGCACAACATGTAATTTAAGGCATGACAAACATCTGGACCAAAGTATTATTCATACATGGGTGTTTTTTCACAATGATTATGATTGAAAAGATGATTCTCAGATTCTGTTAAATAAAACAAATGAGCAGGCATCTGTTCTGCCATCTGTTGGACAACGTCTGTCACAACATGGGACAAAGTAAGCCACGCTCAATATAAGGTGAGTACAGGTATTCCAATAAAAACTGTGTCTACTGACTTAAAGTCCACGTGTCCTACAAATAAGATTCCCAGCTGTACAGTACTAACCCTTGCAGGGTGTTCATCGTTTTGTTACTCAGTCGGTGTTGTGGGGCTATTTTTGGCGGTTTTAATGCAACAAAATCAAAAAATCCCAATTAGAAGCAATATAAACAGAAAATATGGTTAATATTGGGGAGCTCATGCCTTTTGAACACAAAAGTCCAATGGACCCGAACCATGTAACATGCAACACATATGTAGTAGAAATGTGTAGGGGGGGTTACGGTGCGCGGTCGCTGAAAATGTGTTCTGATCTATGTTCTTCGCAGAAAATGTGTTTGAATAAATAATGAATTATATTATTTTTGTATTGATAAAAATCCCATAAGTCCCTAGGACACAAACACCATACAAGGGTTAATATACACACACACACACACACACACACACACACACACACACACACACAGTTGTAAATATTCTTCCCAGCACATCACTTTTGTCAAATGTCAGCAGTCTGTCTGTGGTCTATGGCGTCAGTTTAATGACAAAACTCACACTCGGTTTTGGCAGTGTGTGGGCGGGAACCAAAGGAGGGCGGGCTCTTCTCTGATTGGTCCTGGTCGTTGAGGCTTTGACAGAGTCTCGTAGGCACGTCACTCACTTCAACCAAACTCCGGTAAGTAGCTACATATATGTATGGTGAAAACTCATATTTAATGACGAACCGAAGTAACGGTACCCATTAAACCGGTTTTGATTAAATACTGGTGGTGATTAGGGCATTTGGTTTAAATTCACAGATCATAGATCTTCTCTGTGAGGTGTACCCAAAGTTGCGTGACCTAGAGCGGGCATGGATGTTGCACAAAGCAATGGGTAAGAGCAGTTAACATCTTTTCTGTGCTTTTCTATATTATCTTATTAACTGCCATCTACATGGTTAATATAAAATGTCATAACTTCGCACTCTCAAGCACACACACTGACGATGGTTTAGGCCGAAACACGTCTGTGAATAAACTGGTCAAAATAAGCACGAGACAAGCTTGAGAGTGCGTTTTTTTTCTACTTTAAGTTAATAGTCTTTTTCACTCGCACCCTAAATCGCCTTTACTTTGGAAGTAGAGTGCGCCTATCCTTACTAATATAAAATTTTAAACAGGAGGGTCTGGACAAAGGCGACTCATGTTAGTGTCACCTGACGAGTCTGGTTACACCGGGGCTGGCCTAGTGAAATCCTGGGGAGGCAAGGGGTGCCTATATATCATGCCTATCCAGCATGTGCTGGACACATCTCCCCTTCCCTTTTCCGCCATGGAGTTCAGCGCCATGCCCAAGGCCAAATGTGTGACATGCCACCAGGAGGTGCCATTGCAACTCCTCAGCCTCCATGCGGAAACATGCTGCAATAATATTGAGGAGGTACAATTAATTGCAAGCTTTTCACTCCTTGGCATCACAGAACATATATTGATGTCTCTGTTTATATACAGTGTCAGGTCTTTGCTCTGTTTTTGTCCCTTGCTTTTACTTTGTTTGTCCTTTTATGTTACTTCCTGTCTGCCGTTGTTCCCTTCCTGTCTCTAGTCCTTGTACTTCCTTGTTCCTGCCATGTGCTCCCTTGTTGTTGTCCGTGTCTCCACCCCTCACCTGTTCCCAATCATCACCCTGTTCGTTTGCCTGATTTGTTTCTCCTGTGTCTTGTTAATTCCCCTTGTTTAGTTCACCTGTGTCTTGTTGTCTAGTTCCCCCTTTGGTATTTAAGTGCAGTCTGTCTTGTGTTTCTTGTTGGTTTTAAAAGCATTGTGAGTTATGTCCTGAATTCCTGCTCTGCCTTGCTTTGATATTTTTGCGCTGCCTGTGTTTGGGTCCCTAACATATGATCTTCTTTGTCTCTGAAAAATCTAGTGACACGACCGACAATCACAGGGGGATGACAGGACAAGGCAGGAAGTGACGTTACCCAGGGAGACAAGAAGCAAGAAACTACAAAATAAAACAGGACATGAACCCAAACCGTGACACAATGCATCTTTTAATAAACATATCAAATACTTACAATTATAATTATTCCGTAAAAATGGACCCTGTTAGGAAGTCTCCAAAGTTACAATAATACCCTTAAAGGTAATCACAAACTGTTTATGTCTTCCTCTTCTTTGAGGTGAAGCTGGACTGGATTTTCATTTGCTGGATTTAGGGAGCTCAGGCTTTTTGAACACGAATGTCCAATGCACCCGAACACCATGTAACATGCAACACGTATGTAGTATAAATGTGTTCTGATGTATGTTCTTCTCAGAAAATGTGTTTGAATTTGAAGTTTGAATAAATAATGAATTATATTTTTGTATTGATAAAAAATCCAATAAGTCCCACGGACACAAACACCATACAAGGGTTAATACACACACACACACACACACACACACACACACACACACACACACACACACACACACACACACACACACACACACACACACACACACACACACACACACACTCTGTTGTAAATTTTCTTCCCAGCACATCACTTTTGTCAAATGTCAGCAGTCAGTCTGTGGTCTCGATGTGGGAAGAGACAATGCATTGACTGTCACTGTGACGTTCCACCCAACGAGGCCACAGCGAAAGAGTACAGGAACCAGTTACAGGTCTCTAAGTGCAGCGTTGTGTGAAATGCTCCCCACTGTCATCACTTTGTGCAAATCAACATGACATGTTCCAGTTTGAAAAAGACAACAAAACAACAGCAGCGTCAGCTCGTCTACTTCCTCCTTTCCCTCCAGAAACTCCTCGAGTGTGTCGCGTTAGCACAAAAGATTCCAGACTTCATTGAATTCTGTCATGAGTGCAGGGAAGGCAGGACTCAAACGCAGAGTTTCGAGAAACAAAAAATACTTTAATAGTCAAAAATTCCAAAAAGGGCGGCACGGTGGCGCGGTGGTTAGCACTGTTGCCTCACAGCAAGAAGGTCCTGGGTTCGATTCCGCCCAGTGGCCTTTCTGTGTGGAGTCTGCATGTTCTCCCCGTGTCTGTGTGGGTTCTCTCCGGGTTCTCCGGCTTCCTCCCACAGTCCAAAGACATGCTCTGGGGATCAGGTTAATTGGGGACTTTAAATTGCCCGTAGTTGTGTGAGTGTGAGTGTGAATGGTTGTGTGTCTCTGTGTTGCCCTGCGATTGGCTGGCGACCAATCCAGGGTGTACCCTGTCTATCGCCCGAAGTTGGCTGGGATGGACTCCAGCCCCCCCGCGACCCTGTGTGCAGGATAAGCGGTTTGACAATGGATGGATGGATGGAAATTCCAAAAATCAAAGGCCAAGGGAGAAAAACGCTCACAGGAACCAGGAACACTCAGACAAGGACTTCGGGACATTCAAGAATGACGCGACAAGTGACAAGCAAGGTTATTATCGTTAACGAAAACTAACGAAAAAACAAAAACGAGGTGTGATTTTTTTTTTTTGTTAACTGAAATGAAAATAAAAACGAGCCTTTATAAAAAAAACGATAACAAACTGTATTGTGTCTTTACAAAACTAACTAAAATAAAATAGAATCATAGAGAAAATGTCTCCGTCTCGCGCGTGCAAAAGTTTGTCTCCGCGAGGTATTTGCTTGCTTGCGAAACGTGAACTTCGTTGCTCGCGAGGAGAATCTCTGCTCGCGCTCGAAGGAGTTTTCTACGTGCACGCTGTTGTTCTTTTTGACAGTAAGGTGGAGGCGGTGCTTTCAGGGTCCGATCGATGCCGCGAGGTGCGTCCGCTCCTGTCGCCCCCTCGCCATCCACGCCTTAAATCTTCGGCTGCTTTTAGAATAACTTATTTTTAAATAATGAATTATATTATTTTTGTATTGATAAAAATCCCATAAGTCCCATGGACACAAACACCATACAAGGGTTAATACACACACACACACACACACACACACACACACACACACACACACACACACACACACACACACACACACACACACACACACACACACACACACACACACTGTTGTAAATTTTCTTCCCAGCACATCACTTTTGTCAAATGTCAGCAGTCAGTCTGTGGTCTCGATGTGGAGAGAGACGATGCATTGACTGTCACTGTGACGTTCCACCCAACGAGGCCACAGCCAAACAGTACAGAACCAGTTACAGGTCTCTAAGTGCAGCGTTGTGTGAAATGCTCCCCACTGTCATCACTTTGTGCAAATCAACATGACATGTTCCAGTTTGAAAAAGACAAAAAAACAACATCAGAAGTTGCTTTGATGATCAGTACTTCAGTGATGAGTACTCCAGTGTTTCACTCTGCGTGAGCTACCTTTTTTTTTTTTAAGGTCACTGGTCTTTTTTGTGACCACCACTTCCCCTTACGTTCCACAGGCGCAAATGCCTTCTACCCACCCTGGTTCTCTGTAGTTGCACGTTTCACTTTTGAAGGTTTGTACAGAATGTTGTGCCAAGTAATGTAATAGATGTCAACTCTTTCACAGGTTACGTCAAACCTTTACCTTTTTGAATTGAAAACGTGTTCATCTAGTCTTTGGTGCGCCATTCTGTGCTGCGAGGCAGTTACACCTTCATTTAATATTAAGGCGAGTCTGTCTTGATGTCAAAGACCAGGCCATTCCTGTAGATCAGCATGGCGATCTCGTTGTCTATTTGTTTGCGATCATTCATTTCTCCTCCTCTGGGGCTCCGCATCGCCTCATCCGTGGAGCCAAGACACTCGTCACTGATTCCTTCCGACATCATCGAGTCAACCCTGTCGTCCAGGTCGCTGCCGTCGTCCCACTCTCGTGTGAGGACGGTGGTCTCCTCCGCGTCCTCAGGGGCAGGCTTGACCTCCGGCAGATGGTGCAGCGTCAGCTCGTCTACCTCCTCCTTTCCCTCCAGAAACTCCTTGAGTGGGTCGCGTTATCACAAAAGATTCCAGACTTCATAAGCACAGACAATGACTGTAGTATTACATTCTTGGCCTGCCGTCCTGTTTGATTGCCATATGGTAGAAATAGTACAGATTGATTTACTGTCCACCTAACCATGTCTGATAAAAGGATCAGAGTTCAGAGTCGCTTTGCCTTTGTAACAATGAGAAGCTTCCTTTAATTAGATGCTACTTCCTATGAAAGTAATAGTGTGGCCAACTCAACACACAGCGTTCAGATACTATCAGAGTGGTTGCTTTCTGTGTTTTAGCTTTAGGCTTTTGCCTTTGCCCATTTACACATGTAGCCCAATCACCTCACCCGCGCTTCTCCACCTGCACTTCAGCCCCTCGCCAGACTCATTCTTTGATTTTTCATCTTTGATTTTGTTAATGACACGTTCAGTTGTGTCTCGCTTACGCTTAAATCTGATGCCTGAGATCTCCTTTGTTCGGCTCCTGCAGCTCTTCATGACAATGCATTTCCCAACCTCTTAATGAACGCAGATGTATTATCAATTGTTTATATACAATTAAACACCTCCCTCTTGATGGCAAGTCAAGATGTTTATTGGCACAAAATACGTTTTGCTAAAACGTTTTATTCCTACGACCATATGGAATTACATTTTTTTAAACTTTCTTACATCTTACAGTTTTTCTCACATAGTAAGTGGGAAGAGAGTCATTATTAAAAGGTTAAAACCCCAAACTTCCCCACAGGTGCCTGTGACTCTACAGAAAACTTCTGCAGTCCACAAATGACTAAGGACCAATTCTCAGGGTTTATTAAAGAGCAACAAATTCACATCTTTAAATGAATATCCCTTGTAAGTACTAGTTTCTTACCCCACTTTCTGGTTGATATGGGTTGAAATCTTGAACAACAGGTTTTGGCACGTGAGGGAAGATCTTGTTTTGGATTCTAAGTGAAGATAAAACAAACTCAAATAAACCAAATTCCTAAAAGCTGCTATTTATGGAATTTATTCAGTAAAACTGAGCATTGAATAAAAGCAACACGTATAGAACGCCCTACTGTTCAACAATTCAAACCATCATAACAATTTCATCTTTCACTCCTTGTGCATACCTGTGTGTGCTTTATCAATACTTGAATGTTAAACTGTTGAATATTTACAGAGAGGGTCACCTACCTCTTCAAGATGCAGGTGCAAATCATTGTAAGGAAAAAGAACAGAAACAGCATGCCCACACTCCACCACACTAACAAAGAGGAGGAATCTGTTAGAATCTGCACTCCTGCCTCGTATTTACTTTTACACACAAGTAGAGTGATTTAGGATTTAACATACCATGCATCCATGAGTCCTCGGGGAGTGTGGAGATGGTTACTGTGGCTTCAGGTCCTTTTCCAGCACGCGTGACTCCAGCTAGGACGATGTCATATTTACCTCCCGGTAACAAGTTTTCCACATAGTGTTCTGTCACGGAGGCTGATATGTTACGGCACTCTGATGAAATTGAGATGTGGGAAAACATACAGTTGCATTCATGTGCTGAGTGATAAGGAAGTTCAGTTGTCTCACTGGCTGAACATTTGACATATTATTCAATCAGAATAAACTATATCTTTTTTTTTTCTTTCATTCAGCTCAACAAAATGATTGTGCAAAAAGCTACAGAGTGACCTCGGACCTTTAACCTCATCTTGTGAAGGGACTTTCAGGATGCAGAGGGTGTAGTGTGTGAGGAAACCTCGCTGGTCCGCAGAAGGGATTTCTTTCCATGACAAGTTAGCAGAAGTTTTTGTTTCTGTTAAAGAAGTAAGGTCCTGGGGTTCTTTCCGTGGAACTAAAGAAATAACGAAAGAAAAATGTAGATTTGAAAAAAAAACCACAATAAGTGGGGACAAACTTTGTGGTTGTGTTGACCTCAATGCGCCGATCTGCACTCTGCACAGTGTCAGCACCTCAAGGTGTACATAACCCTGAGCACCGGCAACATGAGACAGATGAATAACCGTGTCTCATCCTGGCAGGTGATGTACCCACATGTACATGATGAAGTTATAATCGCTTCCACACAGAGACACGAGAAGTACACATGTTGAACACTGCCGGGAAATTTTCTCTGAGTGTTCAATGATGGCGCTGACCTACATTGTCACGTTAAAGGCCTGTGCGTATTTAAGTGCATTGGAATAAAGAGACTTACCGCCCTCTTTTTGATAAAAGAAGCACATTTTAACTGTCTGTGGTTTCCCATCGGCCCTCTTGTGTTCAAAGAAAAGGTAGCGAACATAGTCCGTTAAGTCTGTAACAGAAACAGATTCATAGTTTGTTTGCCACAGAAAATATTTTTGATTTACATTACATTGGAATAACAAAAGAAATATAGCACGTATAAATTGATATGATGAATTCAGTGTGTGTAGGATTCTTCTTCTCCTTCGTCTGAGCAAATGTGATGAAGCGGTGTGATTGGAGGCGGTTTAGATAAAGCTTACGCTTTCCTATTTCCCCCCTCTTCTTATTCTTCATTCTGATACGATTTTGGGACATTGTGTCTCCGTCCTGGTGCTCGTACCACTCACGGCAAGTTTTCCTATCAAACTTTTCATCCAGCGCCGTTTTGTCACAAACTGCCGGGGGAAAAACGACCTTTAGGGTCAACAGAAGCACGAATACACATGATATTTAACACACACACGCACACACACTCACACTTTGACCTACTTGTTAAACCTGCAACAGATTCGGTCGGTATTTGTACGATTGCTGGTGGAGAAGACCCAGCAGAGTTTTGGGCGAATACCCAGATGTCGACGGCAGATAACGAGACATAAATAGTGTGCGTTGAACGGGTGGTATTATGGTCTTTCTTTTTCTTGCAAGGACATTGACGATAACGCTGCGTGTCGTTAAGGATGTACCACTTTGCATGTGGCATCGCCTAAACAGCAGAAGAGACAAACGGCAAACTGAGGGCAGTGCAGCCAGGAGGCAAAAGGTAAAGAAGAATTATAACACACAATGTTGGTCCTGACGTAGAAAGGTTGGAGCAAAAAGGAGGTTCATGAACCAGATTTAATTTCACTTGAACTGGGGGGTTGTAAGTTAGTACTAATGTCTTTTTTCAAGTATTTTGTGTCAATCAGTGCTGTTAAAAAAATATGGTGAGTCAGCAATATTTTCTAATTGTTTCATTCTATCCGGTTATGCGTGCTGCTTCCATTACAGTTAAATTACAATGAATCAGCTTAATAACCAGTATAAATGTTCATACTGGGTGCTTAATAAGTTGACATATTATTCATGCTCTGTGAGTTTTTATTTTCTTCTTCAGGATTTAATTGCACTTTTTGAAGGTCAAATAAAAAGACAATAGTGCTGAAAAAGAAATGTAATGGAAAAGATTTCAAATGCTTTTATGAAAACTATAATATAAATTAACTCCCTGAAAAAAATATTTAAAGAAAACAAACAGCATCACAACATCTGACTAAGTTACCACTTGGTTCAAAGTTTGTCTTGCTCATTAATCACAAAAACATCTCCGTTCTTTGCAGTAAGATCTCAAGGTTTTCATACCACATTCCGTAACGCCTGGTGTGGGGATTTCTCCATTCTTCTCCCCTGTATTCTCTCTCTCTGGTGTTTCCCTCTATCGACCCCAAACCCCAACACACAAACCTGCCTGCTTCCCTTTTCCCCTGTCAGATTGTTCTTCCCTGTAAGTGCTCTACGTATCATCAGGCTGTTTTTCAAGCTCATCAGATACCTCCTCTGTATTCTGGACCTTTGCCTTTTCTGGATCTTTGATTATTGCAAACTCTTTACCCGCCCTGACTGTTAACCCATGTATGACCTCCTGCTGTGCAATAAATACATATTTGCACTCAAGTCTCTGTTCTGCCTCTGCTGTATAAATAGTTTAACAGTGAACATTATATGAGCATCATCAATTTACAGAAATTGTAGTATTTCCCATCACTGGCTTACCTTCCACTCTAGTGTCACCTTTCGGGTGCGATTTAAAAGCTCTGTTGTTATGGTGACTTCGGGTTTGTGTTCAAGCTCTGCAGTTAAAAACAAGACATTTTTGAGCAAGCTATGTACTGTGTGTTCGTTTATATTCATTTTAGTTTGAGACCAGAGCAAAAGATATATGCACTCAAATCTATGACTTCACCTGCAGGAACAGTCACAACTGGAGACCAGTCACTCCACAGAGAGACGAGGTCCTTCTTAGGGCCATTATACCGACATCTAACTTGTAGGAGGTAAACTGAATCCTTTGATAGATTTGCAAGAGTAAGATGGTCTGTTCAGATAAAGAGAAGAAAACAGAGACATTTCATTACAATGATAGATTATTTATTTATTTTTCAGAATCAGCAAAAGTAACATAAACTAAAACTGAAAACGCCATCGCTCATCAGTAAAGTAAGATTGAATGACAATTGAAAGCAGTGGACTGAAACCAGTGGTAAAATGGTTTTGTTGGGACCTCGGCCTAAGAGCTCATATGAGAGAAGGCGGATTAAACTTTCTATTCAAAAGACGGATTACAAAAAACAAAAACGACTACTCACTGAATGAAGACTCAATGGCGGCATCTGTTGTTCTCTGTAATACGGATCAAAGGTTAAATATGGTTACAAATGTAAAATAAACTACACTGGACACATTAAACTTGGTGAGACAATCGGCCTCACGTTTTCCCAGGTGAGGTAGTCACTGCGTCTGAACAGGACCTCGCATAAAACTGGATACCCTGCAGCCGTCCAGTTTAACGTCAGGTTGTTTTTGGACCAGGACATGCCTATGTTTTGTGGTGCTTCAGACTTAACTGTTGACCAAAAAAAAAAAGTTCTACATTAACTTTCTACATATACTTTTCGCATGTTCAACATTGTGACCTTCTGTGTGCGAGCCTTTAAATGAGAGGAGCATACAGTACCTATGCGGCTGAGCACCACCGACCTATTGGTCGACACGCAGCTGGAGTTTCCTACGCGAGCTTCCACCCAAATGTCTACAGGATAACGTACGATGATCAATTCTCGCCTGAGGGAGCACGTCGTCTTTGAGGTATTGAACTTTTTTTCTCTGCAAGTAGACATTTACAGTGGGCTTTGAGACTCAAAGTGCAGATCAACTTTACATACTACACGGTTTTGTTTCCCTTACAGCCCTGCTTTGTCCTAAGGGAACAAAATCCTGCTTCCAGCGTGTCTAAGGCCCACAACTTCTCACGTTGTTATGCGCATTACCTCCAACAGGAGGATCATGCGTCCGGGGAGTGAGTGAGTGTGCACCTCGGTGTCCAGCCATGGCTGATCTTGTTCTGCGGTAGTAAACCGCTTAACAGTGTACCACTTATGGAAAAAAAACAACATTCCTTATAAACTGTTTAAATTGCAAATAAAAATGAATACTCAACTAATATTTCCATTTACATGCAACTCAGCTAGTGAGTTTATTTTGTTCGTGGAAGATCGTATGACGGTACCCAAGTCACTTGAGTCAAGAGGGGCGGGTTTGCCAATTGTCGTTTATTTAATTGAAGTTGCAGACACCCATGTGGGAGCTCTGGGTACACTTGTAGTTTCATACGTATTTTGCAGATTTTGTTAACTTCTGATAAAGCCAAGCTCGCTGTTTCCTCTTTTGCGGTATTCATGCTAATCCAAGCTGAGCTAACTGTCTCCTCTGATGTTTATTAACTTGACGTCTAACATGTGTTACACTCATGGGCATACACAAAATCAACATGTCAAAGTTCAGTCACCATTTCAAAATATTGCGTCTGAAACAAAGAATATTACTCACCCAATGTGAATGTCAAATGTCACATTAGGATTATTTGTCTTCGTACTCCATTCACAAATGAAAAAAGTGTCCTCAATGCGTCTTTTGAAGCACTCAGGAGTGGAAGGAGGTTCACATGCTGACCCTGAGGAGTGACACATTTCATAGACTAACAGCATACAAACACATAAAATGCAAAACCGAGTAGGACTGCAACCATGTGAGTTTACTTGTGAGTAAAAGTTTATACAGTATGTTGTGCTTTCTGTATTTTGTTATTTAGCAATGTAGATAGGCCAATAACAATGACAAGTTATTTAATAAACCTTTACATTTAAACTGTTCACTTTTTTCAAAACGAGGTGGCATCCTTTCTAAAAACCAATCGTGTCTAGTGGTTTAAGCCGTCCCTTCTTTTATGTTATTCATGCGTCTATAATTCAATTATTTTCTAAAAATTCCATATTTTTACACTGATTGAATAATAGCAATTGAATCTGCTACAAGCAATGCTGCGACTGTCAAGTCAGTCCAAGCACTCAACCGGTTTGTCTCATGTGCGGAGTAATCTTAAGCTGCAAACTCAACACGGCTGCACAGAGCCGTGCGCTGCGGATTCAGATGGAAACCGCACGATGCTGATAAGCTCACCAATATCTGGTGGCGGATGTTTAACTTATACTGAAAAAGAATTGTCACTTTCATATGGAGCGTTTTGATACGATCTCTATCAGATTGAGGTTAGCAGTAAAAGTAATCATTAGGTAAAGATAGAGGGTATTTATTTACCTTGGCTGACTGTTATAAGGAACACAAGCACAACAATGTGTTCATGCAGTGAGCTCCTGCCTTTCAAAGTTTCCATCAGGCGTAGTGGAAAGTCTCGAAGACTCGTTCTTCAGCCTGTGAGAGTCCAAATATTTAACCTGCCTTCATGTAACTCGGTTGTCTTTCTCAGAAATACGAGAGGTTTCATGTCTCTCCGTTTATATGCACTGCAGCTAAAAACCACAAGTGTCGGGGGCGGGGGAAGGTTTGGGTTTGACACCAGACAGACACAACAGCCTTCAAAGTTCCTTTGAAACGCTCTCTGTCAAAGACAGACTGTAAGAGACTGGAAACTACAGCAGCCAGCGTATTTACCTTCTACCTTTCTGCAAAGCACAAGTATGTTGAATACCCATGTTTCTGATACAAAAACACAATTCACATCAACATTTCTAAATCACATTTCAGATCTTTCAAAACTGCATTCTCAATCAGGCTCCGTTGAGTTTAAGCAAACAAACCTACTTGGTTGGGTTAAGTGTGATATTGTGTTTTGGGTTACCATAAGTAGCCTAGGTTACCTGAGTTAACGTAGTGTGTTTAAAGTGTAATCTCCCCACCTGGTTCTGGGTCTTCCCCGTAGCCTATTGCTAGCTCGCCGTGCCTTGGAACACCCCCCAGGGGGGCGTCCAGGGGGGCATCCTTACCAGATGTCCAAACCACCTCAACTGGCTCCTGCACGCGCAAAGGAGCAGCGGCTCTATTCGGAGATCCTCATGGATGGCTGAGCTTTTCACCCTGTCTCTTAAGGGAGACATTGTCATGCAACATAACTGGTTATCATTCGTCAAAATATCAAAAATACTGTATATTTTAAATAGCGCTGAACAAGTGGCCTCTGTACATAGAAAGGATTAAGGAGGGGGTTAGGGCAGCACATGTAGCCCAGGTTTCCATTCTGAAATATATATAGCCTCTCTATTTAAAGCTTTCTCTGATGCTCATCTTGTGGTCTTGGAAACGTTCATTCTAATGCAACTCCTCCGTATCTTATATCCTCATTATTTATGCCATTTCCCATTATGCAAAGGTACAGTTTCATATGAAATCACTTGCACTTTCATTTTGAAAAAGTAACTCCTGTAATAAAATAGCACAGGAGAGGAGCAACAGAACACTGGGGAAGGGTATTCAAAAAACAATGTCTCCCTGACTTTGCTAAACCATGTTATTTCATGCCTAATCCATAACCGAGGCCTTTATTGATTAATGCACGACAAAACGTTTGCAGCCACGTTACTTATACTGGAACACAAATGTGTTCAAAATACTGTTGACCTTGACAATATCGAATTCTCTAAGAACCCAAGAAATTAAAACAATAAATTGTCTTTGCGACAAAAGCACTACAGCTCTTTTTCAGACATTTCTTATTTGCTGAAATAATTTAAGGTAAAGTGCTTTTTGCGGATCATACATTTGCACTATCGCTTCAGTAAGGTAAGGTTCAGTAAGTCCCTTGTAAGGTTCAGGACATATTAAAAGTGGTACACACAGCTGGGACAATGCAATGCAATGGAATTGTGGCTCATTTGTTCATGTGTGTTTCCTCACTTTTCAGCATTTGCACTTTCCCAGATTATGTTTACACTATTGTGTTTAAAACCTTTTAATCACGGATATGAAAGAATTCCCCATAATTGTGTATCTCATTAAGTCACTTCCTCCACCGTTTGAGATCGTTCCGCCTCAGTTCACCGCCGCGCGTCCCAGCGGCGCCCCCCAGCGGCCGGTCTTTGTAAGCACGCAGGCGGGACGTTCCGCAAGCAGCCGGCGGGTCGGCCTCGTCTTCACTGCGTCTCACCGCGGGACCCGAGGGACGCGCCGCCGTCCTCCGTCTCAGCCCCATTGGGCAGGCTGTTCGCAGTACTTTTAAAACAAAACAAAAACATGGACCGGCCGTCGACCTCCCGGTAACGTCGCTGAAAGATGCTCCATGCATTTTGCTCCGCGCTAGAAGATGGCGGAGTCGGGCGGTGGGGATTATGCTTCGAAACATCCACAGAGCAGGTGAGTGGAGCGGGCGGAGGGTGCGCGGGGTCGTCGGTGGAAGGACCGGTGCCTCGGCGGTGCCTTGTGCGAAGAATTCAGCGGCTCCGGGCGCCGCGGGCGCGTTCAATGCCGGCTGGGAGGTGCCGGAGAAGGGGCTTTACTCCGGGAAACACCGAGGAGCGGTCCGGGCCTCCACGGTCCCTCCTTTTTATGTCTAACTTTATTCGAATTAACTGTAAGGAATGGAGGAAGGATGGAGCAGTTATTAAAGAAGATTCCTGGTGTTGAGCAGCAGGTGAACTTGAAGAAATTTCTTGAGCAAGTTAATTGTTGCAAGTTGATGCTTTCACGAGTCTTTGGTAAAATGTTGATGCAATAACGGCCACTAAATAAATGTTATTGTTATCATTAGTTTAGCTTTTCTGCCAACAGGAAACCAATTGATAAACAAAGTGGAGAATTGTTAACACAAATGTTTATATTTGAATGTTGGAGAAGAGAATGATTCATTTAGTATGTACATCATGAGGGAGGTGTCTATTCATTAATATAAGGATTATTACCTTTATTTGAATTATTACAATCTCCAGTTCTGTTTGTTAGTGAAGTTCAGTCCAGGTAGTGAATGCTTTTTCAAACTTCTATTTCTATTAAAAAAGTTATTTTTTACTCACCGCGATCAGCCAAAGTGTTTTCATTCTGCACACTTAGATTTTGTTTATTCTCTACATACATGTGTCAGTTGCGCCTCTTACCGGCCGATTCATTGCTGTTTTTGTTACATAGTCTAAACAAAGCGATACAATTTGTATTGATAGCTGTTTCTTTCCCGTGTGCAGAATTGTTCTTACTAATGCGAAGACCTCGTACGCCACAGATTGCATTTCCCTCTTGGCTGACTGTGGCAGATTAGATCAAATTTCCATTTCAGTGCTGCTGTGCACTTCTGCTACAGACACGTACAGCCTGCTCGGCCAGAATATTACAGCTTCTAACTGTATTCAGTATATTTAAGAATGCTCAAAGTCTCAGAATTGATTATGACAAGGCCCTTTCCTTCTTTCCAGTATGGCTAACAAGAATAGCATCCTGTGCTGTACATTCTCCGCCTCAGGCCACAGTGCCACGCTCCTTCAGGGCTTGTCGGTCTTGCGGGCTCAGGGTCAACTACTTGACGTTGTGCTGGCCATCAATGAGGAGCGCTTCCAGGTCCACCGAGCTGTGCTGGCCGCCTGCAGTGATTACTTCAGGTCAGTCCGACTCCCAAGACTCCCCACCCACCGTTTGCATTTTATATTGGAAGCACTTAGCCGATGCTCTTATGCAGGGCCGTTTACACTGAGTGCACGGCGGGAGTATCCTGCAGCTCACAGATCAACTGGTAAAAGCGATTCAGTTTGGGAGACGGAAGGTAACGGAGGGTGAGGGGCATATTCTGAAACTCGCAACAAAATGCCAAATGATACTGACTCTGGCTTTTATCAAATTTTGTCTGTAATCCAAACCTTTGCACTTCACTTTCCAGATTTCCTAATGATTATAAAAGTTCTAGGAACACGCATTCCGTAATGATAGATTATTTAACACAAATTGGATGAATGAAGAAAACGGGTCTCCATGACTCCAAAATGAAGCCAAACATATGTTTTTGCTGGCCTTTTCTCATTAGTTGGTTTTCAGTGGACCTGAACCAAACAATGCAACTGTTTTCCACTTCATATAAGTTCTGTGAAGTCAGACAAAGTCAATGCTTGCATTAGGAAGGAACAGACTTATCCTGTAGTTCCCCGACTTGTTCTTGTGTTACAGAGCCATGTTTACTGGAGGCATGAAGGAGTCCAGTCAAGACACCATTGAGCTGAAGGGTCTCTCCGCCCGTGGCCTGAAACATATCATTGACTTTGCCTACAGTGCAGAAGTCACTTTAGACCTGGACTGCATTCAGGATGTCCTCGGGGCAGCTGTGTTCCTCCAGATGGTCCCAGTCGTGGAGCTCTGTGAGGAGTTCCTCAAGTCGGCGATGAGCGTGGAGACCTGCCTGCACATTGGCCAGATGGCCACCACCTTCAGCCTGTCTTCCCTCAAAGAGTCGGTGGATGCCTTCACCTTCCGCCACTTCCTCCAGATCGCGGAGGAGGAAGACTTCCTGCACATTCCCGCCGAGCGCCTCGTCTTCTTCCTGCAGAGCAACGAGCTGAGGAACTGCAGCGAAATCGACCTCTTCCACGCCGCCATCCGGTGGCTCCGGTACGACGAGTCCCGCCGGGCTCAAGCCAGCGGCGTCCTCTGCCACGTGCGCTTCCCGCTCATGCGCTCCTCCGAGCTGGTGGACAGCGTCCAGACGGTGGACATCATGGTGGAGGACGTGCTGTGTCGGCAGTATCTCCTCGAGGCCTTCAATTACCAGATCCTCCCCTTCCGGCAGCACGAGATGCGCTCTTCGCGGACGGCCATACGCTCCGACGTCCTGTCGGCCATCGCCTTCGGCGGGACGCCCTACACCGACAACGACCGCACGGTGAGCAACAAGGTGTACCATCTCCCCGACGCGGCGTCCCGTCAGTTCAAAGAGCTGACGGAGATGGAGACGGGGTGCAGCCACGCTTGCGTCGCCGTCCTCGACAACTTTGTCTACGTCGTCGGGGGGCAGCGCTCGCAGTACCGCAGCGGCGAGGGCGCGGTGGACAGCTGTTTCCGCTACGACCCGCATCTGAGCCGGTGGCTGCGCATCCAGCCCCTGCAGGAGGCTCGCATCCAGTTCCAGCTCGCCGTGCTGGGCGGGCGGCTGTACGCCACCGGCGGGCGCAATCGATCCGGCAGCCTGTCGTCCGTGGAGTGTTACTGCCCGGGGAGGAACGTCTGGAGCAATGTGGAGCCTTTAAAACGCAGGATTTGGGGTCACGCGGGGACTCCCTGCGGAGAAAAGCTGTACGTGTCGGGGGGTTACGGCGTCTCCTTGGAAGACAAGAAAAGCCTTCAGTGCTACGACCCAGCGTCGGACCGGTGGGACTTCGGCGCCCCGATGAACGAACCCAGGGTGTTGCACGCCATGATCGCCGCCGGCGATCGGGCGTATGCTCTGGGCGGCCGCATGGACCACGTGGACCGCTGCTTCGACGTGCTGGCGGTTGAGTATTACGTCCCCGAGAGCGACCAGTGGACCACCGTCAGTCCCATGCGAGCGGGGCAGTCCGAGGCCGGCTGCTGTTTATTGGACAGGAAGATCTACATCGTCGGGGGCTACAACTGGCACCTGAACAACGTCACCAGCATCGTGCAGGTGTACAATGTGGAGACTGACGAGTGGGAGAGGGATCTGCACTTCCCAGAATCCTTTGCTGGCATCGCTTGTACACCGATTATTATTCCACAGAACACGACACGACAATAACCACCCGACCTGCGACTGTGAAGGTTTGAATCCTCGTGCTCTTTCTGCTGGCCATCGAACCGACACAAGGTGTTGACGTTACGTAAGCTACCGTTGTGCGACTTTGTGTGTCCGTCTCAGTTCATTCTAGGAAAGGACCTGTAAGGCTGCTAAGCTGCATTTGATTTGAAGCTGCATGATTCAACACACTTGTTTTTGTCACAGTGTGTTGAATCCTTCACGCAACAAATTCTGGTTTTAATGTTCATAACAGCAGGAATATTTTCTTTTTGATACCAATTCAAGCTTTAGAATGAGAGTTTGAAAGGATCGCTGTGAAAATAATTTTCAGTCGTTTCCTTTTTGAATTCTATAATTTATTGATTGTCAATTTTATCCTCATATGAGAAGATGCAAGTAATGTTCCTGAATAGCATTAACTTAATTTTCTGCAGTTATTATTTTAAAAAAAAGATTGTTAATAAGTTCTACCATTCAAGGGCTGAAGTTAAAGACCGGACATTTTTGAAGGAAAGTTGATGTGTTTGTAAAGGTATTATTCAACTTGACCTTTGTTAGGCATTTTGATTGTTAAGTTGTCAGTGTTTTATTATTTATTTTTTTAGTTGCAATGTTTTGTAAGAATTTGTATTCAAACAACTGAGATAACTGAAATCTCATGCTTTCATGTGTCCTCAAATGTTCTCATAAACAAATGCACAGTAATGATCGCACAATTGAACACGAGTCGTGTTTGTGTTTTGCCCGGAATTGCATATTCCATGTTAACGGGTTGTTTTGTCTATTAGTGATATTTTTTGGTTGTTTCCTGAGCTGAAATCTCAAGCGACACCCTAATTGTTGAATGTTGTTGTCGTCGTCGTCTCCGCTACATAAATCATTCATATGCGTGTTCAGGCTGTAATGTCAGTCGTCTGCTGCTCTTTATGTTACACGTGTTAAATCTTGTGTACCGTGTGCGTTTCTCTCTTAATAAGCGCAGCGTGAAGGCACTAACGCAGTTTTAATACCTAAACTATTCTCAAAAAATGATTTTCCACCCAAAAACTACCTAAATGAACCATTTGCTCTGTTTCGCACATGTTTTTATTTTGACTACATTGTTGCAATTTACGAAGCTTTATTCATCACAGATCTGATTCTGCTGCTGAAGTCACCGTTATACTTAATGTGTGTGTGTTCTGCGCCCTATTAAATGCAATCATCAACATGATTGTGTCCATTTTAAAACCTGTCTCTCCTGTTGCCTTAGTGTGTGTTTGTCTTGTGTAACAAGTACCTGTAAAAGCACACGATATTGTTGAAGTGCAATATAACGGAAACCGCTGTCGTCAGAAGGAATGTAGACATTTATACATATTATGTGCATCATTAAAGGTGTATCATGTTTTAAAAAGTACCCAAGAGCTTGCTCTGTTCTTTCTTTTTGGCTGTGTACGGTGTGATGGACCACCAGACTGGGGGTGCTGTGGTTATGTGCTCTGTTGAGTAAGACGGTCTACGTAATTTTATATTTATATTTGTCTTTTAGGAATATGATCAGTGCATCCAGCTGCAAGAGTGTAGGTGTGTGTGTGACAATTGTTACATCATTGCTTTCTCTTAACAAGGGTAAAATAATGTATGAAACCGTGACCAAACCTAATGTAAAATGAATCAACATATCTTAATATAAGCTAGACACCCTTAACTTAAATTACAGTTGATTTTGGTATGAACTGAAAAAATAAATGTATGAAGTTAAAGATGAATTTGATTCTCTGGTGAAAATGTAAGCGAGTGTGACTTGACAAAAAAAACCCAGAAAACTAATCTGCACTGTGTAAAAAGTCGTTCTCACGCCCCCGTCGCTGTCATCAGCTGATCCAAAGCGCGTAGAAGACGTCGACGCGCGCCGCTGACCGTGCGTGATGACGAGCCCGCGAGGGCCCCGGCGTGGCGCGTAACGTAACATTCCATTGAGAAGAAGAGGAGGGGGGGGAAGATGGCGTCCTCTAACAATCCTCGTAAATTTAGCGAAAAAATCGCCTTGCACAATCAGAAACAGGCGGAGGAAACCGCCGCGTTCGAAGAGGTGATGAAAGACCTGAACATCACCAGAGCTGCTCGGGTAAGACCTGCGCACTCCGGCGCTTAAGTTTGCGCGTCGCTCGATTTCTGCGCTCGACGACGCGCCGCTGCGGCGAGAGACCGACCTGGACGTCGGGATGCTAACGTTAGTGTGAGATAAAACCAAATAAATAAAAGTTAAACGTCCACGTCCTGTTTAAGCTTTAACAGCGTGTCAGCGACCACCGAACTGGTTGTTGTTGTTGTTGTTTAAAGTCACGCTCGAGCCGTTGAGCATCAGCTGGGTGTCCGCTGCTAGCCGCACCGAGCCGTGAATAATGTGCACCTGTGCAGGTGGAGGAGCCGGTGACGGGTCGCTCATTCCCGACACCCGCCGACACGGAGCGGGGTTTTAACTGTAGCTGATCAAGAACGTGGGATCGATGGCTTAAGCTAACGATCCATCAGTGATGTTTTCCTCAATGCACCCGTTACATTAGCTCATTTGCTAGATTTAAAAAAAAATATTTGGGGTTTATGACCGTTTATGACTGTTGGTAAACAAAACAAACAGTTTAAAGATGTCTCTGTCTGCTGTGAGGCTGGACTAACGTTACATTTTTAAGACAAAACAATTGAATTGAACCTTATTCAGTATGACAACGTAGTGGAAAATATCCTTTATAAATACTCACTGGACTCAAAAGAAACGTTATACAGTATAAAGCAGCAAGATTGGACTTCTTGTGTAAAAAAATATTTAGTTTCAACATGTTTGCTCCCCAATGTTCTAAAACTAACTAATCAGTAAATCAACAAATTGTTTCTAGTAACCACGAGAGAAGGAACGTCTTGATGCCAGCAAATGTTTGACCTGTAATGTAATGTAATATTTATTAGCCAGATTGGTAGAAATAATGCCCACTTCTCACACGATGCATCAGTGTTAATCTGAGCTGTACTGTTATTGAATTCAGGAGGGAAAAACTAAATTGACGGCTCAGTTCTGTGGTTTCTGCCCGGTTGTTTCTTTTAACATCTCAACATTAAACCATTGCATTTGTTCAGATCAACGCCATCATTGTTGAAAGAGTACCTCCATCACAGTGTTTTATGTAATGAATCTGAGACGTGTGGCCAACGTCCTCACCAGGTGTGTCTCCCATGGGACGTCTGTAATCACCCCACCTGTCAGTCAGGTGTCAGTGACATCAGCCTTACCTCGTTCCAATGAAAGATGTTGTCTGCCTCCTTGATTGATCATAAAACAGGCAATTTGCCTGTCTCCTCGTGTTTCATCTTTCAACTGACTCATTTAGTCTCTCATTTCACCACTGTGGATTACGGGTGTCATTCATTTTAAATTTTATTTGTGGGTTCAGGTCAGTCATTCACTCATGCTTTCATGCAATTTTACTTTGCACAGTTGCAGTTTCAGAAGACCCAGTATTTGCAACTAGGGCAGAATCGTGGACAGTACTATGGAGGCTCACTGCCCAATGTCAATCAGATTGGAAATGGCAACATTGACCTGCCTTTTCAGGTGAGCCCTTAGCCTCTCTCTGATGGTAAATCATTGGTGTGTTCTCTATGGGTGTACCTTTCTTAGCTGTTTGGTAATAATATGGGACATGCAAAGGCTGCAGTTATTTGTAGTATCGGTGAAAAATCTAAACGGAGAAGTCTGCAGGCTTAGCCTTGACTTATGACAGTAGCAAGGTGTCCAGAAATTAGCTGCTGCTCACAGCTGCTTAGTCGGACCACATTTTATTGCGGTACAGGAGCGAAAAGAAACCACAGATATGTAAGACAAGATAGACCAGATGAGCCCTGCAGTGTAATTTGGATCCTAAATTCCAAAGTACATCATTGCTTGTCATGGCTTTTCATCTTTAAATACATTTGCTAACTCGAGCATTGGTATCGGGGACCCATGGCTTGACTCATTTTGAAATAAAACGCATGTGCACCATTAATCCTAAAACGTAGTTTTTGTTGTGTGATTTAAGCTGTTTCGCTGTCCTCATGCACCTGCTGTGTTCGCCCCAGAACTCCGTGCTGGACACCAGTCGAACAACCCGGCATCACGGACTGGTGGAGCGCGTTTACCGTGACCGGAACCGCATCACCTCTCCTCACCGCCGGCCGCCGTCCGTCGACAAACAAGGGCGCCAGATATCCTTTTTGTTTGGGTTTTTTCAGCATTGGGTGCTGCTTTTAAGGTTTCGTGGCGTGCTTAAACATTGTTTGTGTTTGCATGTTTAGCGATGTAGCATTGTGAGTAAGTTTGAACGGTCAACACAGATTTCTCCAGCATTGTGGGATTTTCTTGGGAACCCAAAATACAATGAAATCCAAAGTCATTCTTGTATTTTTTATGACAGATGTGAGCTTTCAATTCATACTTGGGGATGATAAATACATGAGATTTTGATATCAAATGATACAATGCAATTGACAGGGGTGTTCATGAAAATGAAAACAATAATAGATTACAAGACACTGGCTGAAACCTGCTCAGTAATTGATTCTCAATAACTCCGCCATCAGAAAGTACGGATTATCTGAGATCCATCTTTTTTATCCCCCTACTGTATTTGTCTTAACTAGATTCACATCGACAGCTGTCCCTACAGCTCAGTTTACCTCTCCCCACCGCCAGACACCAGCTGGAGAAGGTAAGCTAACTCCCCTCATCCCTTTGCCAAAATCATGACCTAATTAATACACACCGCTCCATTACTAAAACATGCATTTCTGTTGGTACAACACTTTCTGAGGCAACCCACAGAAGGGTTGTTTAGCTGCAAAAGATCTGTAGCAGACTGTGGTTCCTTATGGATGTGATGCAGTACGTGTGGGTCTTTGCCAGTGGCTTTGCTGACTTCTCGTCTTTCTAACACACACACACACACAGGACAAATTCGGACTCTGCTTTACACCAGAGCGCCATGAATCCAAAGGCCCAGGAGGTTTTTGCCGGGGGATCCCAGGAGCTGCAGCCCAAACGAGGTAACGGAAGATCCAGTTACAAAGACACTAGGCGCTTTCATTTATTTATGTCCGATGGACTAATGCAGGCAGGGATGTCACAAAGAAGTAGATCTAGAGACTTGATTAAATATTTATGGAGTAAATGCATAATGATCCCTGTTGGAAAGAAACGGCTTCAGCATGCCGCCACGGTCCTGCGGAGAAGACACACTTTTGGAATGAGCTGATTCACGATGCGGTTGAGAGGAGGATCAATAATACTCTGATTACACATGGATTCTGTGTTTTAATTTGTGAAGCTTTCCTATGATGGAGCCAAGATTAGCTGGCAGTTGGTCTCCTTGCTATTTATAGACCCCCTGGAATCTAGTGTACAGGACTATTTCGCGCTCAACACGCTATTGATGACTCACGTCTTTGAACTGAATTTGGTTTGTTATGCATGTTGTTTTGGCGAAGCCACCGTGTCCCGCTGTGTCACTAATTAGTGCTGCTGCTCACAGCGCCCGGGGCAGAGACTTCGGAGTCAAGCGCAGACGAGGACTTGCAGAAACAGTTGTGGGATGACAAGAAGGTACTGACTTGAAAGGGAACGGCTCACAAGATGACGCGTGTAAATCACCTCGGATTTACGGCTGGTTGTTGCGTTCTCTCCACAGGACGAGTCATCTCAGCCCAACACATGTGATGTCCCGGGAATCAAGTGAGTGGTTTGACGTTTAATTGTTTTGTACAGTGCCACTCGAGGTCTGTCAGTCACACAGATACGAATACGTCACACTGTGAGCTCTGATACAAGACAGCTAGTCTAGATTCTCTGGAAAATGCTGGAAAAGCTAACTTCATCTCGCCCTTTTGGCACCATGGAAAATGGGTCTCACCGTGATATGCCCCAGTGGATAAGCATGACCAGGCGGCTGATCAGGGTTTAAAGGTCCTCATTTGGATGGTATGATGGCAGCTTTTCTCCGGTCTGACATGACTTGTGTCTTTCAGTATATTCCCGTCACCAGACCAGGAGTTGAACCCGTCCATGATCCCGGCTGCACACAACACCGGTGGTTCGCTGCCTGACCTGACCAACATCCAGTTCCCTCCACCGCTGTCCACCCCTCTGGACCCCGACGACACCGTGGCCTTCTCCTCTCTCAGCTCGTCCAACAGCACGGGCACCCTGACCACAAACCTCACCCACCTGGGCATCAGCGCTGCAAGCCACGGTAACGCGTGCTATTGGACAGCATAGACATTGTTTGACGACGTTAAACAGCTTCCTTACAAAAGAAAGCCACCAAGTTGGGTAAAAAATATACTGCAGCTAGAGGTGGCTGAATGAAAGTTTGGGCTTTTCATTTAAATCAATGTGAATCAACACCATTAATCACTCTTTGAATACTTTGAAAGCCTATCCACTGTGTGAGCGTCATAAAACATATGGGGATTGATTATTCTTATTACTGTGGTTTTCAAATGTATTCTGCTTCTCTCACATAAAGGTTAAGAATATTACATTTAAACTGCACACTTCCCTGACGACGTTTTAGAATTCATATTCAGTAGCAGCTGTAGTTTGTTAAAATGGAAAATACATTTCCATTTGAACCAATATCTGTATTTTTCTCCAGTGTTTACCCCACTATTTATATTAGGTGGGTCAGGTTCATTTTGTTCATTTCATTTTCTAATAAGCGCCAAAAGGGGCCAAAAGCTACAAATGTGGAGGAAACTCACTGCTAATCAACTTCTAGGTAGCTCAGAGATGTATACTTTCAACTTGGTATTTTTTGCAGTTTTTGGAAATGAATATTCAGTTTTCTTTAAGTTCTTTAGGTGGTATTGGCTGTTTTTTGTTGTTTTTAATGCACGTTTTACTTGATTTGATTCGAGTGGGATACTCAATTTTGTTATTTCCTCGTCAGGGATCCCCACATCCTCTCAGCCCACCATGACCGTAACAACTCAACGCCGGCAGCCCCCCGTGGTGCCGCTCACCCTCACCTCTGACCTCCATCTCCAGCAGTCCCCACAGCAGCTTTCGCCCACCGTCTCCTCGCCCGTTAATATCACGCAGGTGAGCTGTGACTTTAAGTTGTGGACTAAATCTTTGCAGTTGTGGCTATTAGCCCCATACATCTGGCCAAAGAGAATATCAACACATCGCTGTCTTTTAAAATAAGTATGTCTCTACACTAACTATGGATCATAACATGTGGTTTATAGCATGGTGACAGTCCAACTTGCCAAATCAGCTCTTTCACTTTTTAACGGGACCAGGCTAAACATGGTGCATGTGCGTCCTTCCTCAGGACGTGGCAACGGAGTTGATGACCCTGGAACAGCAGCTGTCGCAGTACCCCATCTTCAACCAGCTAACTGCTCAGGCCCAGGCTCAGCTCCTCAGCGACCTCCAGAAGCAGCAGCAGGCGCTGCCGCAGGGCATCCAGCTCATCACCTTGCCACCGCTGGCCTCACCTGGTACCACTACCAGCAGCCCCTCGCCAGACAGCATGAGCCAAACCACTAACAGCATCAGCATCGGCTCGGTAAGAAACCGGCAAGTCGGGTCATAAAGCGGAGAGAACAATGGAACCATTTTGCTTAATTTCAAGCTCTTGTTCCTTTTGGCAACATATTGTCCTGAGAAGTCCTCAGCAATGCAGATTATATCCAAGTAACTATCTTCATATGATGTTATTCTACTGGATTAAGACCCTGATTTTAAATTTTCATGAGGACTACAGTATATGTTGACTCCGGACTACCAGATGACCCCTGCCGTTACATTTTAGTACTTGTATGTTCTAGTTAAGGAAGATCCCTGCAACCCCTTCAAAGCGGACTGGGCTGCATTCTTCTCATTGTTTATTTTTCAGTTTTTGTGTCAGGGGTGGTAGATGGAGTTTGTGTTAACAGAATACCGATATATAGATGTGTATCTTTGACCATTCTCTGTTCGACAACAACCTCTTAACAAAAGTGGGACCGGGAGATGTTACTATTCTAACAATCACATTTTTGCGATGTGAAAACATATTGGCCAGCTACGTTTTCTCCTGCAATCTATCTAGTGGTGATTGTTATTATTTCTACTTATGCACATTGTACATAATGACCAGATCGCAGGGTGATGCCTCCTCACATTCTGTGAGATTTGTGTGTGACCCGCACGGAGCTTAGTGCTAGCTAACCCTCTTCCCTCCAACAGTACCGCAATCAGACTGGCTCACCAGCCACTCAGTCTCCAACCTCCCCAGTCTCCAATCAAGGCTTCTCCCCCGGCGGCTCGCCTCAAGTAAGGGCCCACCCACCGAGCTGGCTGCTGTTTGGGGAAGGGCTTTGCGCCTCGGGGAAAGCTAATTGTAGATACGTTTAGGCTGCTTCTCATCCTAGCCACTCATGGTGTCAACGGCTGCATAACTCATTTCTGCATCACCACTGTCACTTTTCACTGTGTGCATGACAATATGGAGATAGTTTGTTGATGGAGGCCCTGTTATTTAATTTTTATATTCTGCCATGTAATAATAATAAGGATTCATTATCGCTATTGGCCAGTTTGTGAACTAGAAGGATTGGACCGTTCAGCTTCACATCTGCTATCCACATGCACATAAAGCATACCGGTCACTCTTCCTCCTGCGGGAAAGATCATCCCAACATCAGTAAAGCATTCGGTAGAAAGGCAAGGCAAGCTTCTATGTGCTTAACGTTTCCCTCCTCCTAGGAAATGTTATCTCGAAGTTTATTAGCTCCCAGCCTTGTTCCTCTGTCTTTTATTGGTGCCTTGCTGCATATCTGCTGCAGCACATTTTTGCCACTTCAGTGGAATATTGGGGGGGTCAAAACATTTTTAAGTGAGAACCATAATGCAAGTATGAGAGGGAAATCACAAGAGAGTAAGTGTGTGTGTAATATATACAAATTTTACAGTACAGGTTTTCTCTGCTTTGGTGCACGGATTCAGAGACATTACTTTGAAGGAAAATTGTAGTTGCAATTGTAGTAAATTGCATTTCTCAACCTGGGCAGTGTTCCCACTTTTTGTCGATTGTGACAATTTACTTGCCATCGCTGCATTTGAGATTTAGGAAATGCTGAAGCCGTTATTAATTAATACGTCAATTTAGTGCAGCCGCTCGTTCATTGTCCTGGTTGTCAACGGTTTGGTCAAAAATGTTTTTGTGACGCTGTTGGGGGGGTCTATTTAAGTCATACGGCTACAACAGAGCTACAGAGTTAAGTGCTACCATGACCGTCTTAATGGACAAAAATATCAGAATCTGGTAAAAGTGTGACGGGGACCCAAATTTTGCGTTGTGTGTGTCATAGTCAACAGGGTTGTGGTGGGCAACACGCATCTATATTTCCACTTCATATCTGTATTTGGGATTTTTCTTTTTTTTAATTTAACAACTATAAGCGTATCACTTCATGTTTTCTCGGGTTTCACAAGCCTCTTCTTTTTGTCTCTAAACCACTACGGCCCTGGTTATGAAAAGCATTTTCTTTGGTTGCTGCCCAGTCGGACAGTGTTTTTGCTTGTGTTTTCTGTTGTTCCATTGCTAAAATGTCTCCTCATGAGCCCGGACAAATCATCTTCTGGCTATTCCGGTCACTGTGTTTTCAATTGTCGCTGTTCTCTTGACATTAGTTCTGAGGTTTGTGGCTTCCTTCTCTCCCTGCAGCACATCCCCGTGGTGGGCAGCATATTCGGCGACTCCTTCTACGATCAGCAGATGGCGTTGAGGCAGACCAATGCCCTCTCTCACCAGGTGATACCGAGCGCTCCAGCGACGAGCAGCGGACGACCGAAAACGTTCTCCCTCCTGTTACAATTCTTTACTTCTATTACTTCTTATTTTGTTTTGTTTTTTATAGCTGGAGCAGTTCAACATGATAGAGAACCCCATCACCTCCAACATCCTTTACAACCAGTGCTCCACCCTCAACTACACGCAGGCCGCCATGATGGGCCTCACCGGGAGCAGCCTGCAGGACTCGCAGCAACTCGGCTACAGTAGCCATGGCAACATCCCCAACATTATCCTAACAGGTAGCGACACCAACCCATCAGACAGTCCATCAGATACCCTTTAACCTCACGACCGTTGTTTAACAGTGACCATCATGGACTCATTCGCGCACACACAGGTGGATTCAGGTTATCTGGGTGCAGCAGTTTTGGATTCATGTACAAGGCAGCAGCATACTTTCCAAGAATGAAATTGACTTCTGCTCTCTTCTCGTAGGAGTTACAAGTTGTTGAGGTTTATAAAAATCTATGATATGATATTAATATATTCACATATAATATCTATGAATCTGTGAATCTGCCTTGTTTGAATCTCCGATGTCAGCACCCTCTTTTTCTGTCTGTGGTGTCACGTCATCAGTCACAGGAGAGTCTCCGCCGAGCCTCTCCAAAGAGCTCACCAACTCCCTGGCGGGCGTCGGCGACGTCAGCTTTGACGCGGACTCTCAGTTCCCTCTGGACGAGCTGAAGATTGACCCGCTCACCCTGGACGGACTGCACATGCTCAATGACCCCGACATGGTTCTTGCCGACCCTGCCACAGAGGACACGTTCAGGATGGACCGGCTGTAACGCAAGGAGGAGAGGAAAGAGTAAAAAACAAACACACACACACACACACCTAGCTTGTGAAAGGAGAGAAACAAAGGGATGAACGGATGAACCCTCTCCCTCGTTGCATGGCCGTCCAGCTGTCTGATCTCGCCCTCGACTCCGTGAAGCCCTTTGAAAGGATGCGCCTCCAAAAGACAACCGGGGTGGGGGGGAAAGACATCCAGCGGAATGGCCTCGCTGTCGTTTTGAATGAGATTCAGCGCTTTCGCTAGCCTGCTGTGTTTACAGTATGCCCTTACATGCCCCACATGCCAAAACGTTTGTTTTTCTTCTCATATCCACTTTGATATTTGTTTTGTTGATATTTGCTCGTAGCAGGAAGATGCTGGGACGTTGGGCTAAACTGTACCCGTTTTTACAGGCCGCAACCGCAGCCGGCGTTTACCGTGCAGTCGGTTTTCCCATCGTGCTGTCACAGCTTTCTTTCCCCCACATAAAGCTTTATTTTTGACAACCAAATGTTATTTCCATCGTTTTCTGTATGTTTTAATACATTGCGTTTACGTGTTTATTTATTGAGTTATAGATTTTTATATTCCTGTTCAGAATTTAAAGTTGATGCCAAAATGCTCTCTGTAGGGTTAGTGTGAAGTTGCACTGATGTAATGTGTCTATTTATGAATTACCAACATATTTATACATGTGTTTGTTAAGCTACTTGGTAAATGAAAGAGTGCAAAACCTCCCCACAGTTGCTCTTTGGTGTTTGACGTGATTTTCTGATGTAGGACGTCCTGCGGCCCAATGGTCAAATTGAAATATCACAGTTTTCAGCACAGCGCCAGAAAATGCTGCGTGCTCCGCTGGTGGGTCGTTTCTACGCCACTCGAATGAACTTTTTCTGAGAAAATCATCAGGTATTTCTATTAAACTAGAAAGCAAGAAAAAACAAGTCTAAATTAATTTTCTGCCAGTTAAAAGTGTAAAGTAAAATAATATATATAATCTCACACACCTAAACTAAACTTCTTTTCAGTAAAGGAGCCTGTCTGCTTTTAAACACTAAAATCTTAATATAAATATAAATATTTTTAAGTCGTCACTGTGAAATCACCTGATTTTGCCTTACATGAGTAATATACTGGTCTACTTAAGTGTCATGTGTGACAACGTATTTTCGTAATTTACTGTAACATTTTCTTGTATTTGAGAGGAACTCGACCTTCCGTCAGTATTTGTGGTCACGTTAAGTGTAAGTTTTGACGAATCAATGTACTGTATTATGTATCGGTACAGTTTATAGCCAAATAGTTTTTTGTTTTGTTTTAAATCGGGGAAAAAAACAAAAACAGAAAACATTTCTCAGAATGGGTTCAAAGTGATTGAGATGGAGTGCAATTTTGGGGAGGCTTTTTGCTCCTTCACAGGGAAGATCTAACAAACGCTAATGGCCTTTGTCACACAGGTGGTCGACAGCAAGTAAAGGGATTTTAACAATTGATTGTTGGACATTTAATATTATTGAAGCCTCCAAATGGTTGTTTTCATGCAAACTGTTTCAGAGATTATTACTAAAGCAGGGTGTTTTTTTAATTTAATGAACTAAAATTCAGTGTTCCAAATGAAATGTCTCACCAAGGATACGCGGTAGTCTAGAATTGTTTACCGTGAAATGTTTACACAAATTCTTCATCTGAAAATGTACATATTGATATTATCTCTGACTACATCCTTTGCTAAAATGTGTTTAACAACTTGTGTCAAACTTAAACCTGCCTTGGCCTTTTGTCAGAGCTTCCCTGTGTGTGTGTGTGTGTGTGTGTGTGTGTGTGTGTGTGTGTGTGTGTGTGTGTGTGTGTGTGTGTGTGTGTGTGTGTGTGTGTGTGTGAGTGAGATCATGTTCGATATGTCGTAACGTTCGTGTGCAGATGTGCTAAGCGTTCACTCAACCCCTTCTCTCCCGAAAAGGAATCACGCTCGTTCTTTTCGGTCCGACTACCGTTGAACCCGTTTAGAAGTGTTTGATGTCCGCTGTAATTCTGCATTAATGGTTCTGCCTGCGACCAATATGTGATTCCTATGCAAATGAGATCTACAGAAAACAAAATTCCTCCTCTGATATTTTGTGTTTATTCCAACGTTCCGGGAGTTGAGCTGGATTTATTCTCATTTATTCTATTCGACATAACTAAATTATGAAGGCTCATTCTGTGCACATTTGTGATTTAAGATTAAGTGAGGGAGAAAGAGCGATGTGAGCTGCGTGCATTTGATTATGTTGCGCTTTGCAGTGGTGCTACGACAATCAACGAGTAAAATCGTACGCTTATCAATACATGTATTTCTATCGCAGAGTAACAAGGAACATGAATCCAGCTCTACTTGGAATCTTTTTCTGTGAACCGCTATCTCTTCAGTTGGTCATTTTCCTACGTTGTCTCGGACTCCGACTGTCCACCGCAACAAGCGTCTCGCTGTGTCCCTGTAAGAGACACGGTAAGAGAAAACCTCTTGCAGATCCTAAAGGAACTGATGCAAAACCTCGACTCTCTTTCGACGGTTTCAATCAATGGAACAGTTCTGTTATGTGGATGTTAGTTTATTGGCCTGTCACCCAAAACCACACAAAAAGCTCTCGAGGTACACAACAACTTTCAGAAGCTGTTTTTTATTTTTTTAAATTATTTTTTAAGTCTCTGAAACAAATGCATGAACTCATTCTCTACAGACAACATGTCGTCCGCGCTGACCTTGTACATACGCTGCAGCCGAAGCAGAATGCATGACTCGTCTCTAAGCGAAGGCCTTCTATAGCAGGTTGGGTTTGTGTAACGTAATACTATCACACCGTGTAAAGGGGGGTGTGGGTTTCTCCTCTGTGTCGGTTAACTCCTGTTAAGTGACTCTGTGACCTTCTGTATGATGCTTCTTCAACAATGATAAGAATGTATTTTCCTGGTGCAGTGTCCTGGTTTAAGCCGGCTTTGAGTTTGTTTCTTTTTGCTCTCGTCACTGAAGGATCAGACTGGTTCTTCTGCTCTCTGCTCACCAGCCCCTTTCCCCCCTCTCAGCATCTCGCCTGTTAGAAGTCTATGGATTCTGCTAACGTCGACCCCGCCCCTTCCTGTCCCGTCAGCACAACCCTTTTGGCCGTTCTAGAGAAAATGGCGGCGGGGATTGCGGATTGCGGATGATTTTGCGTACTTGGACCTGTGAAGCTTGTGCGTCACGCCGTCAACTGCATGACACCACGGTCACGTGGAGCTGATTGTTATATTACATATGTAATGTGCAGAGGTTTGTTCCAGTTATGCAGAGATTGTTTAAAGACATTCTCTGCTTTTGTCTACTAGGATTTGGCTCGTCTTGTTTTTCCTCGTTTGTTTTTTTTTATTTTTTTTAATCTGTGAAGATCATCGGGGATGCAAAACTAGAAAGGGCTTCCTCCAGTGCAGCTTGCATTCTCGTGTTGTAAAGGGAACGGTACTCCGAATGTCTCTCTGTTGGTCATATCTCCCCCCACATGAAAAATTGCAGTTTGCGTGATTAACGGCTCTGACAGTGACGATAGATGGAAGGTGGTTGTCGCCTCGATAATACTCAAGAGAAGCATCGTCACTTTGAGTCCACGTTCTGCTTCCAGAACACCGTACAGTGCTGCACACACTCTCACTTTGGCAAAATGAGTGTTTTGCACATGAAGAATGTTATTGCATTCAAACTACAATATGGCAACTAATTCCCAGCTCCATGAAAATACGGTGCGTTAAGAGTTACTGGACATATTTTACTTTGATTCACTCTATTTGAAAGCTCTCACTGGACTCGATTGTGTTTTTGAAGTTGAAAGTTAACAAATAGTTTGATGTAGGTATTCAAAAGTCACAGGTTTGGTAATTAGATTAGCCAACGGCTTTCCATTTTAGTTCACATCAGACGGCTAATGCACCTTTTCGATTAAAGTTGGATCTTTTTTTGCTCGACCCTTTCTGGGTAGACAAATATGGAATTCTAAAACGTTTTAAGTATGTTAGCACTTTGGGCTAATTTCACAAACTTTTGCAGACAAAAAAAGGCCAACTAGCAAAAGATGGAAGTCCGTTCCAAACCGATGAAAAGAACTAATCAGCTCAAAGTGTGTTTTCTAATGGCGACTCATCTGCCTTGTTTGGACACGGTTGACTTGCATTACTTGTGAGCACAGCTTACGTTTGTGTTGTGTTTTAAAAAAAAACAAAAAAAAACAGCAATAGAAAAGTGTTTTTGAGGACTGAGCGGTGCTCGGATGGATGGGGCTGCTGTGTTTTGAGGCGTATCCCCGGTCCCGGAGTGGTGGTGAGCACAAGGAGGCCTCTCTCTGTGTGGAAGTCTGCGTGTTCCCTCCGGGTCCAAAGACCTGCTCCCCCCTGCAGTCCAAAGACCTGCTCTAAGGGTTTAAAAGATGGGGTGAGATCCTCCGTCCCAGGATAATACGGAAAGTCCTGCTGCTCGGTCTTTATGCTCCTTCTGAGAGGGTTTTAGGTTCTCGTTAAATTGTCCCATTAACAACACAGGGTTTTCAAAATACCTACAACTACTTTCTGGGGGGAAAAAAACAGTTTAAGTTGCACTTAAAGCGTATAGTGAGAATAGCATAATATCACTGTTGTCCTGTAAGTTGTAGTAAAATATCTAGTTATTTATTTGTTGCCATGTGATTCTCCTTATGTGACAGTTTGTTTATAACATGAAAGAAAAATGTCAATTAAATTGAATGTGGAAGACAGATTCTTCTCTGCACACCGTCTTGATTTGCAGAATATGCTCATTAAAAACAATTGTCTGAAGTCATTTTGCGCTGTTTGCTGCTGATGCTCGGGGTTTTGATCCTGTTGTATATTGTCTTTATTATTATTTCTATTTTGAATCTGTATTATGCAGATTATTTTGGATATATGCATGCTTGTGTGATTTCCACTAAAAGCTGTCCCAGTCACTTTTATTGCTTAAAATTGTTTGACCTTTTTTGCAGTAGAGGTATATATGACAGTGCTTAAACATTTACATGTTACATTTATATTTCGTTAATTTAAATGAACAAATTTGGAATCAATTTGCGTTATCAAAAAAGATTTGGCAAATTCTTAAATGATTTCTGCACATTTGCATGCATCAGAACGTGATGCATGCATCACGTTAAAGCCAAAGAGCCGATTATGATTATATATATATATATATATATATATATAAAAACAATATATTTGTATAGCTTATAATTTAGGTCTTATATTTTGATATATGCACAATCCGCTCTACCGTCACAAAATAAGTAAATCAAAATGCATTATCAAAATCCAAATGTATTTATCATTAATAATTAAATCTAGTACATATTGATATTTGAAATAGAAATATACAATAGACAACATTTGCTCTCAAAACGACAGGAATGTCTTTCTTTTTGTAACGGCTTAATAACGTAACTTATGTTACCACCTCTCTGACATTTTTCTGCTTCTTTATTTTTTAGAAATGTTTGAAAAGGGAGGATTTGATCCCATTTGTGCTGGTGGAAAAGGGTTTCCCAGGATTCCTGTGGCTTGTTTGTTGTCCTCAGGTGGCCAGCCGGACCTGCTCGGCTCTGTAGGTGTCAAAGTCCTCAGGAAGGGTGTCTGGAGATGGAAAACCACGTGAGGGGAAATCTCCGTTTTGACAGCTCAAAGGCAAAATACTCAACAGTTGAGCAATAAAATATCTCAACATTTGTGGCTGCATTTGTACATCTATTTTTCTATTTCTATTTCTTTTTTCTATTTTTTCTAGCAAAAATGAGTCCACCTGCCCAGATTCTACCAGAATGCTCTTAAACATATTTTGGCCACAAGTTTTATACTTAAGTCTAAAACATCCATATTGATGCTGATTTAAATCTCCTGATTTCACAATGGGAAACTTGTCTTACCATTGCAGCGATAGCGCAGGTTGGCCCAGATAATGTTCTCCTGGGAGAAACAGAAGACCCCCAGTCGACCTCCTCTCATGGTGGAGTCTATGATGACGCCCGTGTCCGCCACCATCTTGGGACCCTCGTAGAAGCGAACTCTGCACACCGCCGGAGAGAAGCTTTTGTCAGGCGGCAACAAACTGGTTTATGACTTGTGTGTTTGTTAGAAACTGAGTGTCTTTGGAAGTTTCTTCATTGTCTTTTGGGAGTAATTGCTCCCGCCCCAAAGCTGGACTGAAATGAAAAAGACAAAACATCCTCTGGCTCTCTCGTTCAGTACCTGATGTAGCCGTCGGCAGGTCGGTGTTGAAGGAACCAGCGGTACGAAGTCTTGTCCTTCCAGCCGACATTGCGAGCATCTTTCCACAGCAGTTTGACCTGCTCGCTGGTGTCGCCGGTGTGCCACAGGGCGTTCCTCAAGTTCTCCCCCGGTCCCGTGTCTGACTTCACGGCCTTTTCAAAACACAAGCATCAAGAGGTCTGATCTTTTAATGCCGTGGCGTGTGGTGTCCAGTCTGCAGACGTGTGTCGGAACTCTTGGGATTCCGGACCAACATCCATCTATAAAGTTATTAACATTTACAACTTGTAGCAAGCCCCTCTAGATGTTTTGGAATGGCAGGATGCTTTTCTAAAAGAAGAACATCCCTAATGAGGATTTTGCATAACCTGGCAACCCAACAGTTATTCTAATTCTATACATTATATCATTGATGTATTAGCTAATAATAAATTCATCAATCCTAAATGAAGCGTTATTAGAAAAGACACAGTTGAATCTCTGCAACATATCAGCGGGCTGGATCGTAGGACTACCTTCAGTTGGATGCCTGGTTCGGCCACGGCTCTGAGCGGGTTTGGCCGCCAGTAGACCTGCTCGACCTGCTTCCACATCACCACGTAGAAGCTCGAGCTGTCTTGGTACCCGAAGATAAAACCTGCGTAGTCGTCGTCCGTTTCCGTGTTCACATGAAATGTTCCCTCGAAATCCACACCACTGAAGGCCGTGTACCCTGGTAGAAGATCCTTTAATTAAAGGGAGCTATTGAAGTTCTCTTTAACTGCTTTTTTATTTCTATCCAATAGCTATCCAGGTTTGGGGATGTGCGCACAACTCATTTAAACTACCGATAGCGTTCTTTTCATCTAACTCATCAAGAAAGCACGTATATTTGTTAAAATGTCAAACCATTCTTTTAAATAAAGGGCTCTTACCGACAGCCAACCCAGGATCACTGTTCATGGTCTGCACAATCTCTCTTCCCTACGCAAACAGAGGGGTGGATAGTCAAGACGTTTTAGGATCCTGAGACCCAAAACGCACACGAGCGAAACGGGGAGAAGCGTTTAACCTGGTTCAGCACCACCCAGTTGGGGTCGATCTGTGCGTCTCCCTCTGGATCTAAAACGACGGTCTGGTACTCCCTGAAGTCGGTGAGGGTGACCTCGGCGTTCTCCGGGCAAACGTCAATGGTGTCGACGATCGTGTCGTTGTCGAAGTCCTTTTCGCAGATGTCTCCCACGCCGTCACCTGAGAAAACACGCGTGAGAACTCCCCTCAGAGACAAACCCTTCGCTTCTTCGCCCTCCGCGTCCCGGCCGTCGCCCACCATTGGAGTCCTCCTGCAGAGGGTTGGGGATCAGGCGGCAGTTGTCCGGGCCGGGGGGCAGCAGGTCCGGGACGCCGTCGTCGTCGTCGTCATCGTCGCACTCGTCTCCCGCGCCGTCCTTGTCGGTGTCCAGCTGGGAGCTGTTGATGACGGCTGGGCAGTTGTCCCGGGAGTCCTGGTGACCGTCGCCGTCACTGGACACGGGAGGCTTTTACTGGCACATGCAGACTTTGCTCTCCGGTGCACTATAGTCGCACCGCGGGTTGGATGAATACATGCGGTGGGGTTGGTGAGGTCACACTGTACCTGTCCTTGTTGGTGTCACAGGGGTCGCCAATCAAGTCGTTGTCCACGTCCGTCTAAGAAAGATTAAATTCATTCTTTTTTTAGTGTGAAAAAGGTGAGTAGTTAAAAAGAATAATTGGTCAGTGTTCTTAGTGGTTAAATCTTAAAACAATTAATGAATTACAGAATTCTTTCATTATTACGAAGGATGTCAAACTTCTGAATTGTTGAGTTAGAAGCTTTGATTGTTGAAATATTTGTCCATGACTTATTTCTTTAGAGAAGCTTAACCCTAATGTGCATGTCCTATTTATGCCCGATTCATTTTGCTCTATTCTGCGTTTCACCTGAAAGTGCTTTCAGATATCAGATATATTTTGTCAATTTCGAGGCACCATTTGTAAAAGAAGAACTGATTTGTGACCTGTTCAGGGTTTGGGACATAAGGGCAGCTGTCGCAGGCGTCTCCCACTTTGTCCCCATCTCGGTCTTTCTGGTCAGCGTTGGGAACCCTTTTGCAGTTATCCAGTTGATTTAGGATTCCTGAGACCAGTTTATGTAGAAGTCATTTCATAGTTTGTCCCTTCCCACTCCATTATAGCCTGTTTTTTTGCATATAGCTTTAGCTGTGTGTTCATCCATACAATCATAACTCTCATTATAGGCCTCTAATATTAATATGATAAATATATATATTGGTACTTGCATTCGCAGCTTCAAATCCTCATTTATGTGAGAGGGTGCAAAAATATGTAGAAAACCAACCATCCCCATCAAGATCTTCATCACACTCATCACCGGATTTGTCCACGTCCGTGTCTTTTTGGTCGTTGTTTTTAATGGCGCGACAGTTATCGCAGGCGTCGCCAAAGTCGTCCTCATCTATGTTCCTCTGGTCCACATTCGGCACCAACACACAGTTATCCTGTTGCAAAGATGAACACAGGCGTTTTAATCGTTTCTATGTTGTCTAAATTATGTTTTAGGATGTATCCCTGTCTTTTCTGCATCACCTGCATGTTGAGGATCCCGTCCCCATCTGCGTCCTCATCACAGGCGTCTCCCAGTCCATCACCATCGGCATCTTCTTGACCAGAGTTGGGAACAGTGAGACAATTATCCTGAAGAGGCAAAAAACACCCTCAGTATTAAAGGCTAAAATACAATAAAGTTAATACGATTATTTAATATCATGACGACCAGGCTCTTTGTTGGAGAACTGCTAAAATCTGTTTTAATTTTAGGGTCCCGTTATGTTCAAACTTGTTTGGTTTCTAAAGCAGTTAAATGCTTAACTGAAATTAACCATATAAACGCAACAAATGTACACTTTCTTACCAGTCATCCCAACACACTGCTTATTCTGCATATCGTCACATGTACATAAGTGAACATTTGTTTTTGCCGGATGGCTTTGTTGTGGTCTTGTGGTCATGCACTCTCACCTTGTTACAGCTCCTCTCAGGACAGGCCAGTCTCTCGTCAGGGAAACCGTCGATATCAATGTCCGCACCGCACAGGTAGCCGTTGCCGGCCCATCCGACTCCACACTGTGAGGACGGATAATGCTTTATGTAATCCTCAGTTCTACTTGAGCTGCTTTTAGGCAACACCATCAAGATGCAGCGGGTTGAATCCCTTCACCTGACACTCGATTGTACCCTCTCGATGGACGATGCACTCGGCGCTGGCGTGGCAGGGGTTCGGCTGGCCGTTCCCGCAGGCCCTCTCCGGCTTACAGCCCCGCCGCTGGTCCCCTACGTAGCCCGTCTTACAGGGGCCACACCTGAAGGAGCCCTGAGGACACACAGAGGACTCAGACCCTGCGACAAGGACGGGCAAATGTCTACGCTCCTTTAATGTGTCGATAGAACCTTTAAAGGCTGCACTGATGATAATCAAAAGTTCTTTTCATGGGCTTAGTTGGGGGTTCGCTGTCTTGTCTTGATTCAAGAGTTAGGTAAGGGGGGAAGCAGGATGTGCCGAGCAGGCAGACATGAGTCTGACAGGATGGGGAGTCAGTTTCTGGTTATAAAACATGATGTTCTTGCTGATGGTAGTGAGTTGTTCTTCCGGCCTGTGTGCTGCCTGAACTGCTCCTGCCTTTGCAAACGCAGCGCTGATACTTGACCTGTGATCTGACAAATAAATCTCCCAGAACGAGAGAAGTTGTTTGGCTGAAATTTTTGATAACCCCGATCAGGCTCCAATTCTTGAACACGTATTCTCACACTGAGCAGTGGGAGGGAGGGAGGTAAAGTGACACGTTCATCTCAAATATAATTAATTGGTCATTTATGCTGAAGCCTGTTTCAAAACATGAGAGCGGCACAGATGGATGATGTGAGTCAATGTGTGTCTGCATACAACATTTTTCCCTTGAACTTTGACAGCACACAGTGTGACCCAGATGTGACCAGGACTTCATTTATTTTGAGAAGGTCTGTGACCTGACAGTGCCTCCCACTGTGTGTAGCAAACCTTCTCTTCCCAGAGCTAAACGGGACACTGAAATGTCTTCATCCATCCATCCATTCATCGGTCACTGATGAACTGATGCTATTTGACGAGTTGGTTGAGTTTGACAGTTTGATTGGAGTTCTCAAGCTTTCCGAGCAGTGATTGACAGCTGTATGCTCCTCGACTGTAATCGGCCGTTGGATCTTTGTGCAGCTTTGTAGCTTTAACGAGCATCGGGGGCTTGAAATTGTCTGTGCCTCCAGAAGTTATGAACTTAACACAAAAAAAAGATCTAGAACCAAAGTAACATTATCTTATGGATTGTTCAGGCTGAACAATTACTAGTTTATTTTCCTCAAATGGGCCAGTCAGCGTTTTATTCTATTGTTTATACTCACAGGGGTGTTCATACAGACCGAGTTCTCCACACAGCCTCCATTGTTGAGGCCTTCACACTCATTGATATCTTTGCACACCTTGACAGGACAAAAACAGACAGAGAGAACGTTAGATAACTTCAATGATCTTCTACATCGAGGCAGAAAAAAAAACTTCAATATGTAACAATCATCAATATGTAACAGAATTATACTATTTGAATGAATAGATTGGCCTCTTGGTTCTTTTCACAGCTTATTTCAAATGTTTTATTGCAGGTGACTAAACATTTAGTTATCAATCTTGTGGACAATCAATTGTCGTGGATTATAGTTTAAGATAGTAGTTTGTTAGAAAAGTAATGACCTAAAATAATGGATAATTGTCTTTGGCTTCACTTTTGAATTAACAAAAAGGCCTTCAGTAAGAAACTGGCCTTCAGTAAGAAACTGTAGACACAAACCAACTCTCAGGACAGTTGACAGTTATTATTACTGTCTATGTACCAGTGCCAATAAACACAACTTTAAAAACTTATGTACTTTGATAACATACACAGAACCAACCAACTAAGCATCAATACATAAAGAAAGATATGTAACACGGTCAAACACGACAGAAATACACTCACAAATCATTGGGAAACATTTCTTCCATTGTTTTCCTCTTTTGTCGTAGCGGTAGTAGTGAGTCTGAACAGACAAACAGTGTTTGCGTGTTCGCTGCTGACCTGTTTGTTGGCGGTGGCGTAGGCGAGGCCGGAGCCCTGGACCTGCGGGCCGGTGTATCCGGCAGGACAGCTTCCACAGCGGAAACCCGGGGAGGTGTTAATGCAACGCACGCCCATGTGACACGGCATCGCCGCACACTGTCGGCAACAGGGGGGCGAGATGTGTTTGATTAAATAGGGTGAGTTTCAGAAAGTCTTTCACAAGGTTTTGGGCATGAAAAATATAAAGTTTTGCAAAGGATTAAAAAAAAAGGAAATGAAGAGAAAGAGAGTTTGATCCCTACCTCCTTTCTCACCTATATTGTATAACCAGTTATCACGTGCGTAACTATGAATTCATTTTAATCCGTTTTTAATAATAATATAATAAAAACAGTGTGTCCGACTATATCTCAATGCGCTTTGTATTGTTTATTGTATTGCCAGAGGGGGCCAGTCCCTTCTTATCCGACCGTCTTTTGGGTGGACACCAGAGAAGTGAGAGAGTGAGAACAGTAGAAACTCTGTGTCTGCGTACCTCGTCCACATCGGTGCAGTGTGCGCCGTCGCCCTCCATGCCGTCAGGGCAATCGCCACACTTCACACCCTGAGGCGTCTCCTTACACTTCACCCCCGGGTGGCAGGGGTTGGGCACGCAGGAGGGACGGGGCTGGATTCCTCCCATAGCTGAGAAGAGAGAAGCTTCGTGTCAAATGTGTGGCTGTGGATGCGGCAGTTTCAAAGCTCAGTATGGTAACATGAAACACCCATCAACATGTATTAATGTTGTTTTAGGTTTCTATTATTCTTGTACAAGCCTGGAAAACGATCAAAGAAGAGTTCCTGAACAATTCAGGAAGTGTTCAAACTGTGTTGAAAGGTACAAAATGTAGCTGTCGTTGGCTTTTACGAGAAGAAGCCACAAATTCAGCTGACAAAAGTTTTGGAATTGAATATTAAAATAGAAAATCCGTTTGCAGAAGGAAAGCAGTCAACTCACCGCAGGCTTCACACTCCATCACTGAGTTCTTTAGAAATACTACCTCTTTAATCTGGGAAAACAAGCGGTAAAAAAATGTTGTGATACCCCGAGGCCGAATCTAATATCACGCTTTTATTGTATTTATAGAAATAGACAGTGGTCACGTATCAATGGGCTTTCCTAAGATGACAATAGTATGTCAGCTTATAATTCTAATAAAATATATTAATAAGAAAATGTATTTAGTCACTTTTCTCGGTTCCAATCTCTATGCAAATCTTTGTTTTCCTACTAATTACAAATATAGATCATGAGCATCATGGACAGATACGTATTAGCTTCCTGCTCGCTGTCTAAATGTTGAAACTGTCGTTACTTGTTGTGACAGAAGCTCTTTTATCTCAGCCAGGGCCATGTTCGTCATTTTAATCTGACTGATGATTTCTCCATCTGAAAAGGAAAAATAAATCATAACAACCATTTCAAGATACACTTTTCACAACCAAATATAACCAGCTGATTCGTCCTCCCATTGTGCGGATCCTCACATGCACCATTTCCAGCCTTTTGAATACCAAAGCCTAATACCTGAGGTTCCTCAGCCAACCCCAGCTCGTATTCACCTCCCACACATTCACTAGAGTCTGAGATCTTTGGATTGCAGCTGCAAAATAGATTTTCCACATATGGAATGATGCGAGATTCCTGGAAGATAAATGTTTGAAGCTTCCTCACAAGACGAGTTTCATGAATCTTATCAGAGGACGGGATGCTCAGGCGAGTTCACATCCTGGAGCAACATGGTGCTTGTGATAATTGACCCCCGGCGACTGTAAGCGCTTCCCCCAGAGGAGCCGGGGGGGAGCGCAGAGACCCCCGCAACATCAGGCACAGGAAATGTGTTATTCGCATTAGTGGCAACTCTGTTTGCAGAAAGGATTCCACAGCGGAGAAACAAGACGCTGGAGATAAATCACTCTGGCTGGTGACAGGAACGTGTGGGAGCGTGTTTTTCATCCATTACAGTAAGCTGTCGTTAATTGTTTTTCCTTATCGTGCACAAGGAGAGTAATCGGAAAGGCTTTCCACAGAGGACAAACATGAATATACTTAATCCTTTTTTTTTTTTTAAAGGAACAAAGGTGAATTGTAATTCAGAGGATGTTTGAAACCTCTGTTTAAGTTCGCATCCATCTCAGGCATTGTGCTTTTCCCATCTCTTAATTTTCACGGTATCAGATTGAATAATAATTGTGGGGCAAGCCGGTGGTAAATGTAATTCATCAGCTGTTCTCTCCCAAACCTCTAATTCCCCAGATAGATACATTTTGTTGCCCTTTGTAGTTTCCCACATTTCGCACAGCCCATTCCAAAGATAATGAAATAATACATAATGAATTAAATATAAATCCTTTTTCTCACCTCTTTGTGCTGCTGCAGTGTGTCCTCCCATGGAGAGCACACAGCTCAGCACCAGGAACCACAGCATGGTTTAGTCTGTTCTCAGGTACATCTCCGTCCCCTCTGCCTCCAGACTCAGCGCTCCTCCAGCAAACCTGCATCCTGCACTCTTTTTTTGTTTTTTATAACCCGCCACACGCACACGCGTGCGTAAATGTAAGAACGCACACACACCCAGACTTCTTCTCCCCTGACTGGCTGACGTCCTCATGCTTTCCCCTAAAACTCATCTGTAATCTGCTCTGTGGAAAGGTTGGAGTAACAGGAATAGGTCTTTGAATGCACAACACATTAACGTCTGCGTTGTTCTGTTGAAGTTATAGAGGTTTATTTGTAGGAAAGTGACTTCATTCTGTCGTTGTTGGACAGCTTAATTTTTGACAATTTTGAGAGTTTTGAAATCTCTTTTTGTTGGTCGATTGTTATTCGCCTCCCTTAAGTTAGCTATTATTTTCTCTACTATTTTACTTTACCCTAATTAGTGATGAAATTAAATGAATCATAAAAACAGAATAACACAGAAAAGCACAACTCAGATTTCACATCTGAAAATAGGCTTTGTTCCAGTCTAGTATGTTTTATGGCAAATCCATGTTTACGTGCGTGTGAGACAGAGAGTGTGTGTTTTGTGTAATAGGATCAGCAGATGTTGGTTTCATCCCTTGCGCTGAAGGTTTCGGAGTATTTATCCCGGATTACTTTGATAAGCCCCCCTCCGTTCTTCCCCTCGCCTGCTCGCTGCCTTGCCCAAAAGAGCAGGGGCGTCTTATTTCTGGCATCCAGCCGGAGACCTGGATGTTTTACCCCCCAAAGAGGAAGAAAGATCATATTTGTGAGATCTCTTGTTGCGCTGGACAGAAGTCATTATATGATTTGAATCCCACTTGTAATAATGTGTTTTATCTAATGATGCATTGAACAATTGATTCATTATAAACCTTTAATTATATGTTGTTAAAACCATGTTTTTTCATCTTTATCATCTTATTCCCACGAAAACAAGTTGTAATGTTTATAGTTAATTACAAGTCTTAATGCTTCCCCAGCTGCTCATTTTAATCAAAAGGAATTTAGAGAAATTCTAAATAAAGGTAATATCTTTAAAAACTTAAAAATGAAAAGTTCAATTTTAATTCATGTTTTATCATCAATAAAGTTTCATAGCATACCTAATACAGATAGTATAGGATACAGAATACCCTTTTGTAACCTCTGAAAGTGGAAAACAAAACTTTTAGGATGAAGCAGCAAACAGATCTTTTACCTCCCAGAAGAGAGGAAGAGGAATGTCAAGGTCAAAGGTTAGGTGTAACAACCTCCTGCAAAGTTCATTAGTGATGTTTTATTGCTTGTCCAAGAGTTTGTCAATGTGTCGGGAGGCGTCCAGGTTTCTGCGGACGCGACCTGAGACCTTTCCTGCAAACCTCCCGACAGCCTCAAAGTGACACAACAGAAAACAAACATTCTCCCAACTGGTTCCTGAACCTGCGTTGAGTAAGTGCAAGACAGAAACTGGTGTGCGCTCGCAAATAGTAATAGAACTTTGTAGTGAAAGTTGCATAATCCAAAACGCAGAGATGGAATGTGTGATAACAACATGTGAGGCAATGAAATATTTTGTTACTTCTGAATAGTCAACATAGACATACATGCCAATACGAATAGGAAATCAAAAAACACAGAGACACAATGATTCTCTTGATTTTATTCAATGACAATGTAAAAAGCATCAATGTTCTTTCACACGATGCTTCACTCACATTTGAATTTCGGATTGAGGGTCAGATTCGTTTGTGTTTTCTATATCTTTCTTAACTGAAATAAGTTTCGGTGGTGGACTTTAATAAAATCCCAGACGTACGGAAACACAGCGACTGATGTGTTGACCAGAGGCCATCCTGATACGACCAGCTGCTGGACGTGGATCACCGCACGGCGTGGAGCGCGGACGCAGATGTTCACGAGCACATAAATAAATAGGTTTAAAATGTCCGGGGTCGGTAAGTGTGGAGCCTTTGCTGTGGTATTTACAGAGTCCTCGTTCGGTGTAGAATGCAGAAAGCACCATTTTGCTCTAATACAAAGGGTCTCTACCCCTTTCCCCTAGAAAGGAATGGGAGGTCCCACCACGTGGAGGCCGCGATGCAGCTCCCAGCTCTGCGTCCTACTCGGCTTTCTTGGCCTTCCTCTTGCGCGTGCCTTCGCCCACGTCCTCCCTGGTTTTGACAGGTGAAGATGGAACGGCAGCAGGGGGATGCTGGTGCTCTTCCTCAGATCCGCCCAGAGGGGAACCGAACAGCAGATGGCAAACCCAGGACTCGATGAGGGCGAAGGGGGAGCCATGAGAGTGTCGTGCTGTCAACACCACCTGTGTCGGGTGGAGGAGAATAACCGGATTTTTATTCTTCTGTTTATTCTGGAGCCTGACACATATCTTGAAAACATTATTTTTATCAAATAGATTAAATCCAAGACTTGAGGCAAGATACAAACAAAACGGTGAGCTGATTGAAACAACATTCACGTCTACAGTACCGAACTAAAATAAAAGCTGTGGGTTTTCCTTCTTCTTTTCTAAACTTGCTGCTGCTCTTTTGCAGGTGTCAGCAGGACAGTGCTGTGTTTCCATGAACTGCTCTGGTCATCGTCTGAGTCCAAAAGGCTGATCTTACCTTGCTGGTGGCCATGAAGAGGGTGAAGATGAGGATGAGGGTGCTCTTGGACACTGGCAGCCAGTGAGCCTCCTGCAGGGTGAAGAGGATGGCTCCGTACAGACTGGCTTTGGTGGGGCTGCAGAGACGAGAGAAAAGCTACTTTTAATCTAACTCTATATCGTTAAATGAACTTATTATTTATGGTCAACATGGCTATTTAAGAAACTTTAAATATTCTGATTATTTTTGCATTGACATTTAGATTGAATGTTTAGCTGAAGGTGTTGATTGAAGCTTAAATAGCTTCACATTAAGAGCTTTTGTGCTTCGGGTCCTTTACAATCTGTCCAAATACCTTTGGGATGTTACCACTGGGGGGCATTAGAGTCAAACAATCATTGAGTTCTTCACTTTGTGATTTCCCCATGAAGGCTGACAGTATTTTGTGTTGCCACTACCCCCCTTAGGTCTTGTCTCTGATGTTTCTTTGGGAAGCCCTCATGCCGAAGGAGCCAGAGGTGCGTTGGTTACGACTTACAATGACATGTTGAGGATCTCGTTGGTGTCGGGCCTCCACACGCCGCGCAGCAGCTGCTCGAAATTGGAAATGAGAGCCACCCCAGAGCCTGCGAAGATAAAAATAGACAGTGAAAAAAATGAGAGGGGATAAAAAAGTCTGTGTTTTGTATGGCTGCTCTTATTAGACTTCAGCTTTCCTCCCACTGTTTGCACACGTGGACGCCAGCAGGGCCACACTGTTCAATGAGCACACCAGCACAACTGTAATCATTATTTCTATAGACATGTCTATATTATTGGATAGTTTCACAGTGAAAAGTACATAAAACATGTGGTTTAGTTGTGAAAAAAAGACATACGGGTTTAATTGTTTCAAGCGTAAATATTGCCCATATGGGAGTTTTCTGTTTTCTTCTCAGATTATCCACATATGATAGTTTCTCTCAGTAACCTGCGTACTTAAGTCCATGTAAACATACTGATTGTGAACAGTCTAACATGAATGAATGTCACATGCACACTGGCATGAACATGTGACATTCATTCATCTTTAGACAGGGAGGCTCCCTGAGTGCAGCTGTCATTCAACACAGTGATCCGAAGGCTCGGCAACAACAGTTCAAGGCTTTCTCCTGAAATGGAAACGATTACTATTATAGTTCATTTCTGCATATAACAAATTGTAACAATTATGGTCATCCATCAAATTCATTCTTTAACAAGAATGCCTACATTTGCAGTTGTTTTACTGGTTTAATTAGTTGTATGGAATAGTAAACTAAATATCTCTATATGATGTCATTACCTTGTGTTTTCGGAAAAGCATTTTTCACAATTTATTCCAAATTTCACAGACAAAACCATTAATCGACTCATTGAGAAAATAGATGAACAATAACCGTTAGTTGCGGGTCAAATGTCTTAAAGGAAAAGCTGCCAATAGTTGAACAAAAAGACGCTAAAAGAAACTCATGTTTTTAATCATAATGCATTTATTCATCGTCTCTCATTCTCATTTGTGGAATAACAGAACTAATTTTTGTTGTTCTGAAAATTGATTAAAAAAACATTTTAAACATTAATGGATTTTGTGTCACAACAGTATTTGCTCATCTGAAACTGTGATGTTACATAATATGCACCTGCCCTGTCACACAGGTCACTTCCCTATAAACACATTTACAACTCAAAACACTGACCTTTGACATATCCCACGATGACCATGATGAAAACGCCATGGTGGTAGGCGTGGTGAGCGTGGTGAACACCGGCGGCGATCTTACGAGTGCGGACGACTTCCTTCAGGGCGACCAACACCAACTTGACGGGCAGGAACGCCACGCATTTATAGAAGAGATTCAGGGGGCAGTAAAAGATGAGGTACCTGCGAAAGACGACGAGGGAGGAGATGGTAAATATCGCATGTGTCTTAAAGGAGCAGCGTGTAGGATTTGGTTCTATTGGCAGAGATGGAAAGACGACGTTCATGAATATGTCTTTCGTTGACGAGCTAAGAATCGTAGTGTTTTCTCTCTCTTCTTTCTCACCAGACAGCTGAAGCCAGCAGGATGTGGCTGTTGTATTGGAAATAGTCGAGGGGGCTGGTCCCCAGCATGATGTCCGCCAGGATGTAACTACCAAAGCAGTAGAGCATGGCGCAGAGCCAGGAGGCCACGGGACTCCGGCGAGAAACCTCCACTGAGCCTGCAACACAGTGAGTTGGGTCAGAGGTGAACGTTTATTGAGTCTTATTTGTTGTGAAGCCTGTTTGGGGCTTTTACTGAATTTCAGATGGTTTGGAGGTTTCTAAATTACAACAGCTGCTGAAAAATAATATGAAATACTGATGGATTCAATTTTCATTGCATATTATTTGTGTCACAAATTACTGACCTCATCAGTTGTTAATCACAATACACGATCAAATGATTCATTAAAAGTAGATAATTGAAACACAGAGGAATAGAAATAGAGAAACTATTAGCAATCTGGAATCCCCTCTTTGGAATTATTGGAATTTGGAACTATTATTAGGTTAAATGTTTCAAACATGCTCTACGTGGTTTTTATTTTTCCAAATACAAGTCAAAAAGACTTCAATGCATTTAATAAATGAACTCACATTTCTCCTTTATTTGTACTCAAACTCAAAAAATGAAGTTTTCTACATCTAATGTAAAGATGGGGTATTTTACCCCTGAAAAACCACGATGATGATTACAGCCTCTTAATGATCTGATCAGTTCTGATGCTGTACTGTTGATCCTGTTTTAGAGGCTCTGACCAAAACATCCTTCTGCAGTTGTGTTTGTTCTATTTGGAGAAAGTCAAAAGGGTTTGATTGAAAAGCTTCATCAATTCCATCATCACTTGAAAAGCTTTCCGTTACTTCCATAACAGCCAAACTGTTGAGTCATTATCAGCGGATCCCTTGTGTGTTTGTGAGCTGTGTCGTTGTCCACGCCCAGTGGACCAGTTCACTTCACGCCCTGATAATCCACCATCACCGCCTAATGATTTATGAGTTGACTGTTAACCAACTTTTACTAGATAACTGAGTCTTTAACATCAACAGACTTGAGCACAACAGCTCTTTATAATATTACATGCATATATATATATATATATATCCAGTGAACAGTTTGACCGCATTTCCAAATGAGTACGTAAGATATGATAAATGGCAGCTAACCATAGAAGAAATGTTAATGCTTGGTGCTGTTTTACACTTAATTCTCACTTGGGAAGCAGAACAAACTTATAAATGTTAATCTGTAAAGTGACTAAAGCTGTAAAATAAATGTATTGATGAGTAAAACTGTGAAAAATGAAATGTAATGGGATTGAAGCATAAGTAAAGTGGCACCAAATGGAAATACTTTTGTGACATACAAGAACTTCAAAGGTCTTCTTTAGTACGGAACTTAAATAAATATACTAATTTACTTTGTATTGTAGCTGAAGTGTCCTGATGTAACAATAACTCATTTAGAAGAACTACTAGTATAATGTAGGAAATGTGAACACTACGGACCAACGACACACATATTGTATATTTATATGCAAAGATAGATATAATTTAAGGACTATATGTTACTATTGAAGTAAAGAATTTACAGCGCTACAACGCCGTCAGAGACATTTAGAAAAAATGTAGAAAAAGGAGACGTGAAGAGAGCGCAAATCTCCAACAGCAGGTGGGTGAGGGTGTTGCAGTGAAACTGGTGCTCAGTTTGAAAGCAATCTGATCCTGAGAAATGCTTCCCTAAAAATATACTCTGCTCAACTGCTTCTCCTGCCTTGCAACTGTCGAGCCTGTCTTGACCTTTGACGCCCGCGGAAACTCATTCATGTGCTCCTCTAACACGAACCGGGACTCTCTGTTTGGACACATGTAGGAAATGGTGGTGATTAAAAGATCTTGCAAATGGCGGCACTGTGAGTTATTTGACTGCCAAATGAGATGTGGAGTAAAGTGAAGGTTTACGGTTACAGTCAGGAAGTCCAGCTGCTGGCAGCGTGTTACAATTGAGCCACAACAGCGTGAGTTAATGATGGATTTAAAATCCTTAAAACCCACAGATGCTAATTGTTTGAATCACATATTTTTCTGTTCATTTAAAAAAGGAATGAAACAAATGTTTTTTAAAGTAACATTAGCCGAGTCCCCTTCCACTCCACCACCGTGAGAGCCGGCATAGTTTCACGTTTTGACACTGTTAAAACAGTAATAACTGCGTTTACGTCATTGTGACTGCTCTCCTTTAAGATGGTTGGAGCCACGATGGACAGTATAGACAATTAGTAGTAGTAGTAGTAGTAGTATAGTATTTTTCCACACGTTCTGCTTCTTCATCAAAACCTGGGACCTGCTTTACCAGAACTGCAACCCAACCCCCGAAGGTGTGGGGTCTGGTATTCAGGTGAGTTGTGCGAAGGTCGTTTAACGTATAGACTCCAGCAGAGATGAGGAGCAGACAACAGTCAGCAGGCTTCACACCACCAGACTGTCCTTCCATTTTCCAGCTCGTAGTCTTCAGCCCCAAGCAGAGGGGCTTCGGAGGCCCACCGACGCTGTCTATTTCAGGATCTTCTATTTATTGCCTAAGTCTCTGGTATGCCCGGGCTTTTCTCTCGAGTGTCATGCTCCTCTGGCCCTGTTGCTCAAATAAGTTAAATCTTAGAAAATATCAGGCTTCACCCAAAGCTGAGTGGTTTAATCCACTCCGGTGATTTCCTCTGTGTAAACGAGGTCATGCTGCTGCTGCAGCAACAGACATTCCCTCACACCGTGCAGGCAGAGCTTAAAGTGCTCCTGGGTTCATGTAACAGGTCATGCTTTATAAGGACCGGGTACTATCGAGATAACAGCTACAGAAGGTCTCTGCAGGGATATCTTAATCTCACAAAGTTTGGGTATAATACAGAAGGTCAACCTGCACATTCATTTCCTCACAGTAATTTCCGATGTTAGGCATAGGTTACCTGACCATTTATAGCTTATATATAATCAGATGTATCTAATAATGAAGAATAGCCTCATGTATTTAAAAAACAGCAAGCAGAAAAGTGTAAAACCCACTGACCTGGCTCATACTTGAGGTAGAGAATGGACACTATGTAGTAGGCGAGATCAAACACGGGGAACATTCCCATTTTGGAGAAAACTTGGGCAAAATCGCCCAAATTGAGAGCTGCCAGAACTTCCATGTTGCCTGTTGTCGGTTTAGTATTTTTGATTGTTTACTTTGTTCTTCAAATTGTTATTCCGACTGCGCAGTCTGGATCGTTGAAGCCCCCCAAAGCTCGACCACCGACTCTCCCAACAAACCCCTCAACAGTGGAAATCCTGTGACACCCAAGCCCTGCTATTAATACCACTCATGTTCACAGCCTCGGCATCATCATCATCTTCATCATCATGTGCGGAGCCTGCCAGCTGCTCCGCGTGTTAGACGACAGGAGGTCGACGTCAGCTGCTTGAAATTGAAAAAAAAAAAAGCTTTATTCCTTCGGTGTCCATCGTCGACTGAAGCGTTATTTCACTGAGTCTCAACGCGATCACAGGTTTGATTGCAGCGTAGAAACACAACGAATGCAGAGACAAGCGACCAACGCTTCAGTGCGGACAGAGTGTCCTTCGTCACTTCTTATGAAAATATCCCACAATCCGGATCGGACCCTGCATCGAGGCTGCAGCGGACATTTAGTGATGCCAACGCCGGTTTATATTCTTGCAGACGATGCAGGCATGTGGTGGGATTGGAGGTGGTGTAGTGCCGAAACATGCATAAGTAAACAGCCACCGAATTGTATTTATTTAAGTCTTTTAAAAATGTATTTACCTTTCTATTTTGGGCTTTTAATCATTGTGAACAATAGTCAATGCAATGACCTTTTACAACCACAAGGGGGCGGCGCTGCGGCCACAACATTGACAACTCGCATCTCCGAAATTTAAATTTAAATCTTCTGGTTTTAATTGCCTTCCGTCTGAATGACCCTTTCACTTAAAATTCCTTATTTTTAAGTTAGAGCGATTAAAATATATTCATACAAAAATAAACAATATGTAGCTAGCAGAATAGATAACATTTAAGAAAATGGTGCCTCCCCTCCCCCCATTTCACCCTCCATAGTGTTTTTTAACTGTATCCATATCTGTTGGACATATTGCTTCCTGATATTTTTGTTCTTGATTATTGTTTTATTTAGTTAACTTACGCTCTGTGATAAAAAAAACATGAAATATCAAATGAATCCTTGTTTCGAAATTACTATCTAAGGTTGTGAGGGAAATCATTTGATTATTTGACATCACATAGATCCACAAATTAGGTTTGTATTCAACCATGCTTCTGCCACGTTATATAATGTATTGTTGCTACGACCAAAACCACATACTGTCAGCCACACGTTGACGGCACAACAGTCGACATCCGGGAACAACAGCGCAGCAGAGCTCTGAGACATGATTGGTCAGATTCCTGATTGCGTGAACGAACACGGAAGTGAGGCGTCTCTGTGACGTGAAAAAATGATCGGAGATCTGTTGATATTCGGGTAATCTGTGCGGTTTCTGACATGTTTTATTAACATATACTTTTGTTTTAGAAGAAAGGATCTTCCCGTGTGTTTTTTCCCCCAATAGGTTGCTGCTTTGTGTTAAGCTAGCTAAACAGCAAGCTAGCTGTGCTGTGCTAAAGCTCACCAGCTAGCATTAGCACAGACAACTATTAACTTGACCTATCAACAAACCGTTTATCTATCTGCTCTCTTTAGGACCTTACTGGTGAATGCAGGGGCTGTGCTGAACTTCAAGCTGTGAGTATCAACGCTACGGTCACACGGTTTTAACGCATTTAAAACGCGGTTTTAAATCTTAATTTAATAAAGCAACTATCCTAAGTGAAACTGGGTGTTTTGCAGCAAAGGGAAGGAATCTCAAGGGTTTGGAGATGAGTCCAGATCGCCGACAACAGGTAGAGTGTGTGTGTGTGTGTGTGTGTGTGTGTGTGTGTGTGTGCACTGTGGTGGGAAGAAATAATCTCAAAACGGTGTGTGGCAGTTAAATGCACTTCTCAAAGTTCAGCCTTGGAATTGTGTCTTTTAGGTGACAACATCAGAGAGTTTCTGCTCAGCCTGCGATACTTCCGAATCTTCATCGCTTTATGGAATATCTTCATAATGCTCTGTATGGTCATGTAAGTATTCAAATGGAAGTGGATGCTGGTCATCCAGCTGTTAAATAATATTTATGTTTGCAAGCCCAGTTTCCTTCTTTCATCCTTCTTCTTGTTCAATTGCGTTTTAGTTTGTGATTTCCATAAATGTCTCATAATATACTTTAAAATGGTACTAGAAAGTAATGAAATTGTTGCTTATCTAACTAGCTGTCGTTGTCTTCCATCCTGACAGATTGTTTGGGTCTTGATCAACATTTTTGGCAAATGGACTTCCATCAGAATGCTGATTTTCCACAGTGGATTCTTTAAACGTTTCCTTACTCTGGGTTTGATGTTCTAGTGTCCCTTTTCAACTGTAATTAAGGTGAATTTTCTTTACAACCCCAAATTGTAAATCTGCTTCTGGCTGTACAGGAATTTATTGTATTTATTTTGTCCTACAGAACGTGTTACATTTGTACCCATTTTGATCAAGCTGTAACTACACCCCTTGCTTTCGCTGGATGTGTATTTCATGTGTCCCTTTGCCTCTTTAAAACATGAGCTTTTTTCTTCAGCCTCCAGAGTTTTCTTTAAAAGAAACAGCAGGGTCGAAAATGAGGGATAACTTTTACTGACAGGAGGGAAAATGTTTATATGTGATTTGTAACCTGTGTGTCATCATAAAGGGTCCTGCAGGAAGCAAATCAATAAAAGCTGGTGGAGAATCTGTTGACGTACCACGATCATCTTGCTTAGCCGTCACAATTAAGCTGAATTCACTATTGTCACTTAATGAACTCTACATCTCCTTTGTACAAACATCTACACATCTACCAGCTGTTATGCTTTAATAATGTCGTGATTATAATGGAGATTAAAAAAATAGAAAGGAATCAATTTCTTGTATTCTGTGTGATTTTATATATAAGAAAAAGTAAAGTAATATTGATTACATTTTTTAAATGTGCATTAATAGAATAATATTGCATTTATCATACTCTTGGAAAGAAATCAAATATATAAGGTTTGCATAAACAATGGAATTATCCATACCAGTAAAAATTACAATTTATTTTACGGTAAAAAACAGGAGTTCACTCAAAATATATATATCTGAATCCCCTTTGTCGTGTAGACCACACCATTGTTTAAAATAACATGACATCTTTCCATGTACGTGTGCATATTTCTTGTGGGCTGTATCGCTGAACGGATGTGAACAATTGATTACGTAACATTCTCCCATGATGCTCTGCGCGAGCTCCTCACAAAAAGCCCAATGAGTAGACCGAGGAGGAGCAGGCTGCCAGCCGAGGGGGGTAGCCGAAACCCGGGGACCTTTCTCGCTGCTGTCGTCCAAATCGTGACATTGTGACGGCAGCGAATACGAAAACAAACGAACAACAACCACAAAAAGCACCATAAAACATGGTGCTCACTCCCAGAGAAGATCTTCCGTTAGGCCCGTGACTGTCGGCAGGTTTGCCACCGCCTCTCCGGCGGGGATTCCGCTGTCTTGAGTCCGTCCTGACACCGCCAGGCGATGACAGCGGCTGCGGCCACTCCGCTGGTGATGAGAGACCGGCTCCTACAGGCCATCGACGGCCAGAGCAATGTGAGTACGACCCGCTAGTTTCCCGAGCACGAACCGGGCGCAGTAAAAGGCAGACAACAAGGCCGAGGCGACTCCGGGTTGACCAGGTGGGGGTAGGCGGTGTGTTACGAGTTAGTGTTTCCCTGCTAATTAGCCGGCTAACATCACTATTTAGCTCAAGTAACTATAACGACGGACATTCCAGCGCATAGCTATCTGACTCCTGCTGGCTAATGGGCTTGTAGCCATGTTAGCTTTTTATTATTTTTGCATTTAAAAAGACTGGATACTTAAACTGGGGCAGCAGGTACACTTAAGTGTAAGGGTCCATCCAGAGGTCGTGCCCCTTAGTGACAGCGACTTTGATTTATTGGAGCTTCACATTGATTGAGTAATCACCTAGTTGCACTCTTCTCTCTCAGGCAGTTCAGTCTGCTTATGAAGATCAGTTACAGCTCTTTTCTGACCAGTTTCCCCGCATCTAGTCAACATTTGACACAAAGACCTTAAGTTTTGTAGTGTGTCGAACCGTTCTATTATATCTGGTAATTGACCCACAATGAAAGGTGCTGTAAAAAACACTACTAATCGTATAAAGTTGATGAGCTGTAGCTTAAGATGGTATTTGTGGGCATTTAACGTTTTGGGGACTAATCCAGCAAATTAAATGGCCAACATGGGTACTTCATTCAACATTGATGCCGAAATCAGAAATGAATCCAGCATTGCCTGAACCAGTCACCATTGACCACATTCCCTGCAGTGGTTCAGCACTGTAGGATTTTCAAATGGTCGCTACCGCCGTTAAGCTCTTTGCTCGCGTCTATCTTCTTGTGGGAGAAAATGGTATATTTGCATGCAATCTCAAGTTTGTCATATTGAGCCTGAAACCAGTACTCTTGACCTACAGGTGCACATCTGAAAGTCTATTCAAATCAAGCCTAAACCTTTTAACAGCCTTTCTTTCTCTCTCTCTGGGGAACTTGAGAGGGGCCTCTGAGGTTATGAATCACACATTGAACGACATCTACATAGAAACAACTAGGAGCTGTGATAATGTTAACAATAACTTGTTGTCTCAGCATTTTGATGTATAAATGTATGCGTCTTTTCACCAGATATGCAACATGGTGGTAGTTATGGAGGTGATCTCCTTTTTGGAGAAGTATCCCATCACCAAAGAGGCACTGGAGGTGAGTTACATTCCCAGAAATCCATATCACGGTATTTAGAAAGATTCTGACGGTATCCCAGTATATGACGGTATTGTTTTTTCTACTAAACACATTACTTCCTTGACCCCAAAAAGGGCCGCTGGCTCCCCGAACAGCTGTTAGCCGCTCGCTGGCCAACTACCTCGCAACTGGCCGGCGAGTTAGCTTGTTCGCTATTTAGATAGTTAGCATGTTAGCTTGTTGCGGCTGCTAGTTTTGCTAGTGACAGTTACTTGTTGTTGTGAGCTGTACCCAGCATGCAGTTCGGCTGGGTCATTTTTATAGATGTACAATTATGAGTGTTACAAATTGTGTCTGTGTCACAAGCTGCTGTGTGGTGTTTTACCCTGTTAAAGAATGTTTGTTGTGGCTTATTCATTGTTGTTATAACCATGACTCAATCTCAACACACGTAAGACAAGTAGCTCCGACCGCTGGGTGCCCTGCGACAAAAATAAATTCTTCTGCCTGCCAACGTCAGTTGTTATGGCGCAACACCGGTATGATCAGTACGTGAGAAATTCATACCGTAAGGAAATCTGATACCGGTGTCCCGCCCAGCCCTAATGTGCATACAAAATGACTTGCAGTTCAAACTTGTGTGGTTATAAATGCTCTTATTAAACCAATCTTATTTCTTCAAGGAAACCCGTCTTGGGAAGCTTATCAACGATGTCAGGAAGAAGACCAAGAACGAGGACCTTGCAAAAAGAGCCAAGAAGCTCCTGCGAAACTGGCAGAAGCTAATTGAACCAGGAAAGGGGGAGGTGCTGTCCAAAGGACACGGCGGTGCATCGTGGTCTTCCAATGGTGTCGCTCATCCCTTCATCTCCACTACAACTGCCACCATACCATCAGGTAAAACGGGTCCAGAGTTGAAGAACAGAAATGACTTCAACAATTGCTACTCTCCGCGGGTGGAGAAAACGAGCAACAGGAAACGTAAGGTTGACCAGAAAGAAGGACCGCTCATACCAGCCAAGATATCCAAAACAACTCTTAATGACAAAATGCAAAACATCAAACAGCTGGCAACCAATGGAATTGGTGGTAGCTCTGAGATTACAGATAGTCGTGCACATCAGTCTCTGGACAGGGAGATTTCTGAGCCTTTGGACAATGACCGGGTAAATAAAATCCCAGTCAATGCTGTAAAACCTCATCCAAGTGCCCCAGGACACATCAAGCCTCCCAGCACGTCTTCTCTGCTCAAAGCATCAGTTTTGCAGCAACAAGCCAGACAGGAGAAGGCTTTCTCCGGGGGGCTGAATCGACCCAGAAGCCCACGCTGTTCGTTGCACAGTAGTCCTCAAACTCCAAAGCAGGAAGCTGGTATGAAAGCGACTGCGTCACCAGTACAGGCTCTTTCTAGCCCCGGTGTTCGGCCTGCATCTGTGGAAACCTCTGGGATGGAGCCTTCCATCCAGCCTTTCAATGCTTGTGTTCAGGGTTTGCACACAGGCTGTTCAGATTTGGATTCTCCAAGCAGGCCTCCCAGTACGTCTCTTCACAAGTCTTACGCCTCGTCCTGCAGTGATGTGCGCAGATTGGAAGATGAAGATGGGGAAGTTAGCAAAATAGAGACCAGGAAAAGACAGAAATATAGATCTAAGGATCATGTAATGTCTTCAGATGAACAGAACATAGATGATGGCACTAAACCTGTCAGGTTAAAAGACAGGAGACTGACATTTGACCCTGTAACAGGACAGATAAAATCCTTTCAAAAGGAGTCCAGCCAGGAGGAGGGGGTCCGACAGGTCCCCAGACCTGAGACCCAGCGGTCCGAGCAACCCAAGCAGACTCCACCGGTCCCCCCTAGTCCCTTCCAGCAGACGGACTGGAAGGAGCTGTCGAGGAGCGATATCATCCAGTCGTACCTTAGCCAGCAAAGTAACGTGCTGACCTCGTCGGGCGCAAACACCCCGGGTGCACACTTTTTCATGACAGAGTTCTTGAAAAAAGAGGAGCCCCGAAGTACAGATTTCAAGCAAACACATGTGTTGGCACCAGAACCCCCAGTCATAGATTTACCGGGGGTTAGCAGAGAGGTCATCAAAGAGGACCTGACCAGATTACACAAGCAACACTGGTCCGGGGTTAATGGTTGCTACGACACAAAGGGTGCCTGGTATGACTGGACAGAGTGCATCTCTTTAGATCTGCATGGAGATGAGAGCAGGTTGAACATACTGCCATACGTCTGTCTGGATTAAATCTGGGTAAGGTTTCTAAATTGGAAGTTGTGAACTTCCTTCAGCGTTCAGCGGAGCAACTCTGCAAGCCTGAAGGCCCTTTTTTTAATTTCCGTGTAAGCTGCTGTTTTGCACTACTGGTCAGTGTGTGTGTGTGTGTGTGTGTGTGTGTGTGTGTGTGTGTGTGTGTGTGTGTGTGTGTGTGTGTGTGTGTGTGTGTGTGTGTGTGTGTGTGTGTGTGTGTGTGTGTGTGTGTGTGTGTGTGTGTGTGTGTGTGTGTGTGTGTGTGTGTGTGTGTGTGTCACGGGGAATGGAATCAGTGTTTTTATGACAGTTTTTTAAACATAGTGTTGGGACAGCACGAAGAACTGAGGCTATGCATTAGCAAAACATTTAGTGTTGGCTGATCAGTAACTGTACAGAAGGAGTTCCCAATAGCCTGCCATTCTTTATATTGGAGAGGACTGCACATTACACTGCAGTTACATTTTATTCATGTTAGGCTATTAACGTGTCATGTAGAATGTGACGTTACCTAACTCTTACTTATTGGAGCGGACAACCTACAGATACATCGACTAATGAGGTTTTTGTTACCCTTGTGCATCTTGAAGGCCATTTGGCTGTTTAAGCTGAAGTGAATGCTATCTTCAAGGAGCTATCATCATTACCATTGGTACTAACAACTATCTGTGAAAAACGTTTACCCATTGCAAAGCAGTCTTGTCCAGCCACTTTTAGCTAACTAATGACTGACAAATAATCTTTAAAATATTTAAGTATTGCTCTTGTGTTTGAATGCGATGCAATACAGTGCCATGGATCAGGTTTGGAAGGATCAAGAAAGCCTGGTATGGTGGTTGAAAATGCACATTGCTGATAATGAAATGTGACTTTCATGTATGGTATTTATTTCCATTTACATAATCATTTTAAGATTCTTTGTATAGCCTGAACATTATTGATTTAGTTTGATTTATTGGTCTATAGATACAGCAGTGAGAGTCCAACCTAATGCTGCTGATGCACCAAACTGCCGTACACAGGAAAATTACACATTCTGTAATATGACTTTTATTTTATACTTGCATTTTCCCTTTACTGTTTATTTAGGCTATACAATATTAACTGAAATGGCAGAGCAGTTAATGCTACTTGCTTACATCTTTGTACTGTCAGGAGGAACGAAGATAGACGTTGACATGCTGGATAAAGTACTTAATATCATTCCTGTAGATATTGTTTGCCTTATGGAAACCTGGGTTTTCCCTAAAGACAGAGCCTTAGTGAATGTACAGAAATTAGCCTTTTGTGTTCCATTGAATGCAGAAGAGAACATATTTGCTACTTAGTCCTTTTTTAAGTGGACATGTTATGTGTTAATTAAAAAAAATGAAATGAGTTTTACTTGTCGTCTTTGTACTTGTTTGTTTATTGCTTGCTTTTTTGCAAATACTTTTTCAACCTAACTGGCAAATGTAGAATCTATGTGCACATCGCTTTTAAATTAATTTAGACTTATTCCCAGTATACACTTGAAGTTTGACAACATTCCAAAGCTCATGAGACAATTGAGCGATTCACGCATTGGTCTTTTGTTAATACAATTGTAGCTGTTTTGATCAATTACTTCAACAGAAAAATGATATGTCCGATTTTATGTAACATTTTCAAATGTACCTTAACAATGAAACATTCATACTCCAATGTGCTATTTTAGTTTGTGTGTCTCTTCTGGGCTGTTTCTGAAAATAAGGTAATTAACTGTCTGAGTACTGAGACTGAGGAAACCGTTATGTCTTTATACTAATCAAATGAAATGATTATATTATACAAGCAGATTTACACGCAGCCCTAAATGCAGGATTTTCCGACCTAAAGTTTGCCGGTTTTAATATATTATGTGTATGACTTTCACTAATTTATTCATACTAAGGCCTGAGATAAGTGGCATTTCAAAATAAACCCGGAGAAAAGCTATTTTGAAAACATTTTAAAATACCATAAACCTCCAAATCACCACATATGATTGTGTATACTGAGTATTTCTTATTTATTTATTTAAATGTATATCTCAATGACAGATGACACCAACAAATATATCACATTTGACTGCAGCTCGGGGGCCTGTTACGTTAACTTAATAACCGCATACCCTTTAAATGCTTTTATTCTGAAGCCTGTCGCCGGAAGCCGTGCGTGCCCCTTCCTGGTCGTGGTCAAGCAGCGCCGCCTCCCTCCCTCCCTCCCCCGGTGAGCCACACACACCCACACCGGTGACTCGTCACTCCGCGCTGGAAGATGGCTGCGGCGGACCGGCCCCCTGTTAGGGAAGGGATCCGGATAGTTTTCCTGTGTGTGGGCTGGTACACGGTCAGCTCGGGGGGCAACATCGTCAACAAAATTATCCTCAATGGATTTCCGTACCCGGTCACAGTCTCTCTGTTTCATATCATTTCCATCGTCGTTTTCCTCCCGCCGTTGTTGCGGGCATGGGGAGTCCCCAAATCAGAACTGCCCAGCAAGTACTACCAGTGGTACATCCTGCCTTTAGCTTTCGGGAAATACTTTGCATCTGTGTCGGCTCACTTCAGCATATGGAAAGTACCGGTTTCGTACGCGCACACCGGTGAGTGCAGGCCATTTGTCTTCATATGGGAGATAACGTGATAACCGGAGGTAACTCGACGATGTGTCTGTAGCCGTCAGCTGATGTTAGCTTCGCGGCTAACGCCGGACAACTCTGCGGCACCAACATTCGTTAATTAACTCGCTGCCGGGCCCCGCAGTGGTCTGGCGTCGTGAAGGTCCTGAAAGGACAGGCTTTTGTGGGGGAGATGCGTTTTCCTCGGGTCCTCTAACTACAAATGTGTCAGCTTTAGGTTATATTTAAAAATCACTAACGTTACCTTGCTCCTGTTAGCTAGCTAGCCAACTTAACTATGGCTCGTATAGTTACTACGTCAGGTGGGGGGGTCCATTACTGCGTGGCCGTCTTCACCTTTTGATCTTTGCCGAATCGAAATCAGCTGATTTTGTTTCTGTGGTGCCTCTCTGTTGGGTAACTTGACGTCACACCACGCCAAAACCAAGTTAGTTCAGTCTGATAACACTACTATTTAACAAATAAAAGCTGAGCAGCTTTCGTGACAGTGGGATTTATTGCAGGCCTATTAAGACTGCTTTACTTCACTAAAATATTCTGTTAACCTTGAAGTAGCTGTTATACGCTAATTAGGGCTTCCTAAAATTACTACCACCTGAGTGCTTATATTGGTGCACTTAAAATTGCCCAAACACAACCTTAAAGAACCTGTGTTGTCTTAGCACCTAATTTGGCCAAGTCTCAACTGGGTTTACAAGCTGAAACCACTGCAGTGAATACATCCCATTCCTCACACCAGTACTCCCACTGTACATCTTTGTTTAACATGTACACTACAATTTGACCATGTACAATACAATACAATACATTTTATTGAATATTTTTTGTTCTTTCAACATTAACCTTTTACCTCTGCCAATTGCATTTGTGCTTTGATATTCGTCAATGTTGTTTTTCAATGTATGAAGATAATCTTTGCCTAGGAGCTCATTTTCTGCAGTATTTCAACACCCAATTGACAAATCCCACTGGATTTCTTTTGAGGGAACCAGGGCAATGCTCACTTCAGCGGTTGGCCTACTAAGACATCGTCCAACCTATTTTAAATACCCATTGTTAACCCAGTGTTAACAAAGTTGTAAATATCATTAAAAAAAAACCTGATAACACAATGTCAGAGTTGCCCTCTCTCTCTCTCTCTCTCTCTCTCTCTCTCTCTCTCTCTCTCTCTCTCTCTCTCTCTCTCTCTCTCTCTCTCTCAACCTCGGTGATCAGTTTTCAACAGTGCTGATTGTAGTTTTGATGCTTCACAATCGAAGTATGTGTTTTCGATGGCTTTTAGGCCCCTTTTTAAATAAAAAGGGAGTATCCGATCTTAAACCAACCTCGTTCATTGTTGTTGGTAACACTCACCGGGACAAACCCAAATGTACGCAAGGTGTGTTTGATGAAGATTTTGTTCCGCGTGTGTCACGGAAACAAACGCAGTGTCACGCTTCCAAACTGACGTTGTTCTTTGTTTCTCTTCACAGTGAAAGCCACAATGCCAATATGGGTGGTGCTTTTATCAAGGATTATCATGAAGGAGAAGCAAACCACCAAGGTGAGAACGTTGTTGCACAGAGCTCGCTCTCTTTCACCCCGAGGCGGCCTCGCTGCCTCAGACTGCGCAGTGGTGATGTGGCATTGTACCGAGTGTCATATTACAGCCACCTGCAGGGGCTTTTGGCCCTGAAGTTGATCAAGTGTTTCTTCTGGGAGGGTTGGAGGGGCGTATTCCTTAACCTTTACCTTTTATTTAAACTTAGAAATCCCTAAATTGACTCACTTACATTTCATACTGTAGGCGCTTTGTGCAGCTGCTGCAGAGGCTTTAGGTAGTTTCCAGTGCAGAGTATAATGAGAACTAGATTTTCTGGTCTTTAGGAAACAAATAACCTGTAAGGCGCATCCATTCATTGTTTGACATGAGTTCCTTTTTAAATCCTCAAAATAGCTCTGTTAGAGGAAGGAAACCTGTAAAGTATGAAGGTATTTATTTGTAATTTAGGATATCTATTTCAGTGACGCCAAGATCGAAAAGTGGCAGGTTTATTTTTCAGGTTCCCTGAAAGCAGCACAGGGTCTTAAATAAAGTGATGTATGTTTTTTTTATCTCTGGGATTTCCTTCTTTGGCTTAATGTGAGGCTTTAGAAATTTTGCACTTTCTTGCATTGATTGCGATGGTGAGGATGATCTCAGTTAACACCTATCATATCATTTTATGAATGCATGGGTGAGATCAGATCAACTGCCAAATTGATTATCTACTATATTATACCTTGAACTTGCAGCGCTGTCATTGAAAACAAATCAGATCTTGATTCAAAGAAAGAGGGAGGCCTTAACAAGAGCACCGTTGAACATCTCTGGAATAGATGCTGTCGGTTAATCCTGTTGGTTGAACATCTTACAATCTAGCTCAGCCAAATGTGAATTATGGCACCTTTTGAGTCTCACAGCAGTGCGTCGTGTTTACTCGACCCGTGGACCCGGAACGTAGGTGTTGATGACGTGTGTGTGTGTGTGTGTGTGTGACGAGGTCTTGTTTGAGGAGCAGCGGGCCTCACATGCGCTGTACCGAAGAACCAGAAGATCACGACCAACTACTCTGTGAAAGGCAATGTATCTCAGTTCAGAGGTTTCGTATTTAACTCTGCTGTGCTGAATGCCGGCTGTTCAAACATCACAATGCGTGAAAATTGCACCCAGCATCATAAATGTAGAGTTTACGGTGGAGCCGCCTCACAAAGTGTGCTTGAGTTAAACATACTGTTTTAACTGCATGATCTGTGCATTTACAAAGGATATAACAAAGTTCCTTTCTAGCACCACATCCTGTTTTAAAATGTTTAATCATCAACCGACAACCAACGTTTTGGGGAAGAGTTTAGTCGTGTTTTGGCTAAAGCACATACCCAACTAGTTATTATTTTTTTGTTTTGATACTGTTGCAACAGAGATCCTCATTCTTGTTTCTTATGTTTGTGATTATTATTTCTTTACGAGAGAAATTACTTTTCAGTGCAGTTTTCTGTCTGTGTGGTTGGTTTGAGGAGGACAGAATGGCTTAGTGAGTGGATACACGAGGGATTCAGCAATTTCAAAAAGTAAATAAATCTTGCCGTAACGGCCTGTGACGTTTGTGTGGTGTCAGATAGAAGGGTTCATTTTCTATTTCAAAGATGTTGGAAAAAGATGTATTTTGTTTTTTCTTTGCATAGAAAATACATTTTCTATGCAAAGAAATACACCATTATTAGACTTCCAGTTACTGTGATAAAGGGTTATTGATTTTTTTTGACTGCACAGCTATTACTTTTACAAGCCAGACAACAGGCCGCTCATCTTCAGAGGAATGCAACCAACAATTCGCTTGATTAGGAAACAGCCCCCAAAGGAGCGACTGCTGTTTTGATAAAACTGAAGTGTTTATTGCATCTCTGTGGTCCCTTTTTCCCCTTTTTTGTAGGTTTACGTATCGCTCATCCCCATCATTGGGGGAGTGCTGCTGGCCACGGCGACGGAGCTGTCCTTCGACGTGTCTGGACTCATCAGTGCTCTGGCTGCCACGCTCTGCTTCTCTCTGCAGAACATCTTCTCCAAGAAGGTAAATCCCACTCAGGCGGGTGTCAGTGGGTGGAATTGAAATCAACCTGGTGGCTTTTCTGTGAAAGTCCTGGACCTGAACCTCCTGGTTTGTGAACTTGTGTGACCGTGCATTATTTTATTTTTTTTAGGTGCCATGTTTTGTTTAAAAAAAAAAAAACAGAAGTGGCAACTAAGGTTTCATAAGGAACCTCTAACTTTCATTGGAGCAGTGTTAATTTTGGCAGCTATTTTTGATTTAGTCTTAGTCTTTAGACGAAAAATGCATATTAGTTTTAGTCACATTTAGTCATTTTAATCCTTCTTTGTTTTAGTCTAGTTTTCGTCGACGAAAACTAGACTAAAATGTAATTAGTTTTAGTCACATTAAATAGCCATATTAAACTCCTTTTCTTCCCTTCTCAGGCCCAGGGACCCCCTGTGCTGTGTCTACAGCTGCATAATAGTCTAGCTTGTAGTACTTGGTTGTCCATTAGATGTCCCTCCTATAGGACAGGTCTATAGCAGCGGTCGGCAAACTTTTTGACTCGCGGGCCACAACGGGTTGTAAAATGTGACGGAGGAGCCGGGCCAAGAACAAATGGTTGAAGTGTTTGTGTGAGCTGATATAAATGACATGTGAAAAATCATTACATGAAAGGATTTGGATTTTAACAAAGAGCAAAGCATTTATTTGCAAGGCAATTTAACAAATTGGCAAAGGTGTAACAACTTCATGAGGACCAGGGATCTAAACGCAACACTTTGTTGTCTTTGTCTGTTTACTTGCAATGCTTTTGAAACTTCATGGTCCTTTATTGTTTCCACTGTCCCAACAAAAGAGACCCCTTAACGTCCTACAATCGGTGCAATACATTATTTTCTTGGCTTCAGAACCTGCAATGAGTGTATTATGTTAGACGCGTTTGTAACGGACCGTCTCATCCATCCGAGGAAACGCTGCCTGCCGTCGCCAGAGAACAGAGCAGAAAGGTCCGACAGTCTTTAAACGGGTCTTCATGTTTCTGTGAAGCAGCGCGGCTTCAGCCTGCTAACAGTCAGCTAAACCGAGACAGCTGAGCTAAACTAACGAAGCCACATTCAAACTCGCCGAAGCGTAAAATAGTCGTCGCGGTCCGTAGTCGGTGCAAGAACCACCGCTGCACCGCTGCGAGGGTTCTGGGTTCGTGGATGACGTCATCATGACACGTTAATATCCGCCGTACTTTGTCTGTCTGTTGTCTGTTGGCTGCGTGCGAATTTAGGGGGGAAAAGTATCGTGACTTCGTCAACCACCAACATGTGAGTCTCGTCTCGTTAACGAAAGTTAGAATAGATTTAGTCATAGTTTTTATTTTTTAAGATCGTTTTTCATCACGTCTTAGTCATGGAAAAAAGGTTCGTTAACGGAAATTTTTCGTCATAGTTTTCGTCGACGAAATTAACACTGCATCAGAGGAGTCTTTCCATTATTTCTGTATGTACCGGTGTTGTGATAAATGTGTTTGAGGTGAATTTGTGTAGTTCAGATACCCCAACTGCGTCTGCCAGATTATTCCATTCAAACAACGTCCCCCAATTTCTTTCTTTCTTTGCCTGTCCGGTAATTCGGTACCAGCACAACACATCACACTGATTATTGATCACAACCGTCGAGTTGGTGAAAAAAGACACCCCATTTAAAAACTACCATGGCTCTGATTATTTAGGTTTACCTTGAGGGATTGTTTTAAGGAGGCGGTTGAAGTTGACTCTGTTTTCCTAAATTGAACCTTTCCTCCCTGAAGGTGTTGCGCGACACGAGGATCCACCACTTAAGGCTGCTCAACATCCTGGGCTTTAATGCTGTCATCTTCATGGTGCCCACCTGGGTTCTGGTGGATCTCTCTGTGTTTCTGGTAAATGGTGATCTGGTGAGTAACGGCGCCGTCTTTTTGCGACGTCGACGCAGTTGTGCGGCATCCGGCGTGTTTTGTGACTCCGAGCGCGCTGCTGTCCTTCCAGGCCGACGTCTCAGAATGGACGGGGACCTTTGTCCTTCTGCTCATCAGCGGATTTTGCAACTTCGCTCAGAACGTCATCGCCTTCAGCGTGCTGAACATCGTCAGCCCGCTCAGCTACGCCGTCGCCAACGCCACCAAGAGGATCATGGTCATCAGCATCTCGTTGCTGATGCTGCGCAACCCGGTCACCCTCACCAACGTCATGGGTATGATGACGGCCATTGTCGGGGTCTTCCTCTACAACAAGGTGAGCTGACCGGACCGCTTGATTGAAGGAAGGGGGGTTAAGGGAGGAATTAGGAAAGAGGGAAGGCAGAAGCGAGGAGACTAGAATCATTTTTCTCTTTTATAGTCCGGGTGTGTCGGATATTCTCCACATTTCTTTCCTTGCTGCAGGAGACCCACTTGTTTAAACTCTACTTGTCTGTCTCTACCAACAGGCCAAGTATGACGCCAACAAGGAGAAGAAAAAGCTGCCAAGCTCCAATCAGGACCTGGTGTCCTTTGACAACCCGGTGCTGGAGAAGCTCCAGGCCAACGGCTCAGTGCCTTTCCACCACGGCTCAGAGCAGCAGCACAACTGGAACAACGTGCTCACCGACCACTTCCAGTACAGCCGGCAGGCCTACACGTCAAAATACAACAGCGACCACCAGTACGTGGTGTGAGGGAGGGGTCCGTCATAGACATGACTGTGTAGCCGCCCCCCCCCCCCCCCCCCCCCCCCCTCCCAGCAGCGGGACACAGCCCGGCTCCCAACACCAGACTGAAGGCAAGCGCTGTTTGTTCTGGATGGGGAGAACGAGGCGGCCGGCGGCGTGACCTCTCCCGCCCTCCTCCGTTTCTAAACTTCACTTCCTGACAGGTCTGCTGTGTGTCGTTGTTTATTTATTAGTTTGGTACCATCTGTATGTGATTTGTTTGAGAGGAAACTACTTTAATCACCTGGTTTCAGGACTTTTGGCCCAGTGTCCCAGCAGGTGGACTGGTAGCTGATGAACGACCTTCCCTGAACTGTCTGAATAAGTTTTGTTTTCACAACTAGCCATACTTTTTGATTTTGGGTTATTTTATTTTTTCACTTTCAGAAGAAATGTTGTCAGCTGTAATTATTGGTGAATGTTAACTTGCGCCAAAACAACAGTCCAACATTTTTTTAAATGAACAAACATCAGCAGAAAACTGTAACATGCTGGTTTGGGGCATTTCGTATTAAGGTACATCATTTTTCTACATGAGCCACCGCTGTAATGATGTGAAGACGAAAAATCAGTTTGAATTGTTACGCAATGCATTCTTTAAACTCTTCATGCAGGCGAGTCTGACGCTCATCGGGCCTCAGTCTTCAGATTTGGTGCGATGACATAATAATGAATTAAGTAGGGCATTTCCCTGATGCTAGCTCCATGGATGGAAATGTTACTCCACCACCAGGTATTCATGGTCTTCTGGTGATAAATCACTCAGTTGATTTTTGTGGTTTTAAGCGTTTGAACTGATTGTCTAACATTAGTTGTTATTTGTTTCCGCCTCACGGTGGATTGTGACTCTTGTGACCTTCTGACTTTGTTCTTGCGTCCTGACCAGGTCAAAATTCATCACTTAATTCCTGCACAAGGACAATTCCCATCAGCCTCAGCTGTACTCTGTGTTTAGCGTTAATGTTAGCATACTAGCATGCTATACTAACACGGTGAACATGGTAAATATACATGATGAATATCAGCATGTTAGCATTGTCATTTTGGGTATGTTGGCATGGCAACAGTAGCATTTAGACTGCACTCACTTTCCAATGTCCCTCAAAATTACAAGTGCCTAAACAAAAACGCTTAAAGAAAAATAATAAAAAAGAAAAACATATCTGCAAGAAACTACTGCTCAAAAACTGCAGATGAGTGAACATTCGGTCGTGGTCACAAAGTGTTTTAACCGCCATCTTTTCGTCACGCCGCCTCCATGTCTTTAAACAAAGAGGAACTCCCCAGAGTGAGACCAGTTCTGTCACCCAGAGTTGTCAATGACCACACATCTGTCCTTCACCCCAACAGAACAATTCATCTCACTGTTGGTTATCATGGAGCGCACATTTAAATTCACAATTCATAAATCATTAGATTTAGCAAAACCAAGCCTTTTGGCAGGCGTACTGTAAGAAGTTTCGTGTTCCATCTTTCTGAGGGAGTCTAACCATGTAAAAATATGAGACGTTAACATGTATTATTTTGCATTTCTCAAATTGATTATTGGTATTTATTGATCTGCGAGGCCTCTCCGGCTGGGGGAGATTTTCTCTTCCATCAGACTGTTCAGCTTGAACCAAAGCTGCATCGTCCCCTGTTTCTTTCTTTCTTTTAAACACAGGCCTGGTTTCAGTTTTCACATCATAAAACAACAAAATGTGAAAAGCATTGTGATGTTCTGTCAAGTGACTTTAAGGGTGTGGCGTTTTACTCAAAAGCTTTCTTTCCTCGTGCTGGTGGCCGGCAGTTCAGAACACATTGAAAATGAGACATTCATGAAATAACAGGTTTGCATTTGCAATTAAAGATTCAACTGTAATTGAAGTGGTTTTATTGCTGTGCATTGTCTACAAAGCTGTGAACTAATAATCATTTATTATAGAAAAGCGTTTAACGGCTTGAAGTACTACTTAATTTAGGAAACATCTGTCCCTTGCTCTTCCTATTGTAGGATATGTGAGCACCGAGCACATAACTGCAGCAATATAAGGTCACTTTTTTGTTGGAAATCAACATGGTATTTGTGCTCATTTATTTTGTAAGGACAATGTCGTTTACATTTTTGTAAAGGGGTCAGTTGTTGCTTGTGTAGGGTTTTTCAGCTTCCCCACAGATGTGGGTGAGAAGATGGTGCGTTATTAATATGGCCTCTATTTTCTGCAATGCGTTTGTCATCTCTGAATAACACTGTCACATTATTTAGTCTGGAGGAATCACAGCTCACTGGGCCAGAGACAAACTAGTATCAGTAATAATAAAAACAATGTCATTTACATTTAAAACTTAAGTGCTGAGATAGTTTGTAGCTGACATTCTTTGTAGGATTTTGGGGAAATGTCTTCAACGGGTGGATCATTGATGTCTTAGACATCTGATTGTGCCCCAAATATTTTTGTAAAGTAATAAATAGTAAATAGGGGGGAAATCATCATAATTGCTTTCAAAAACCATCAACATTAGCTCGCTAGGGACATTTCAAGAAACAAAATGGAGACTTCATCTGCCAGTCGGATTCACTACATCTTGTTGAGGTCTCCTCGTACGTCCCTTGTGTGATTAGATAGAGGTTTTACCTGAAAATACTTAACATCAAAACATATCAAGAGCTGAGAAATGTGATTGGATTGTATACAGCAGTGAGACGTCCAAACCAAACTATTAAACAAGCGAACAACAAAATCTTTTCACTCTAGAATGTAACGTTCACATGCAACCTGCAGAAAGTCTCATCCGACGCGCTCGTGGTCGACGTCACGGTCTGCTGCTGCAGCGGATGTGTTTAGACTTTTGGATTTATAAGTGTTTTCTTCCTCATGTTGCCAAAAGCTTTCGGGAAAAAGGTGCAACACTTTTTGGTGCTGGCGCACCTGAAGACAGGCGCCTTGTTTGCAGGTGAGCAAGATAAAAGTAATTACCTGTGACATGTAGGACGTGTGGTTTATGAGTTTCCTTCCAATTTATACAAATGTTTCTGTATAGTGAGCTTAACTGGGATAAAACTGATGATTCGGATGTTTAGTCTCCCTTTTATGCTTTCAACTGGAATGTAAATGTTAGCGAATGGAGAAGGAAAGCTTACTTTATAAACATTGTAACATTTTTTTGTTCGTCTGCAATTGATCTCCAGGCAGATGGATGTTCATAGATTTTTTTTATTTATGTCCGGGTACAAAAATGTTGTACTGAAGTGCAGCTATGCACAGTGTTGTCTGCTTATCTTTAGTAAATGGAATTTTTAAATGTTGGGAAAGGAATAAATGCATTATGGAATACTGAACAAAGTGAATATCTTTATTAATGAATGCTTGTATTAATGCAGCAGGAATACAGAATTATTTACCAGCTAAACTTGAATGATAATTTTACATATTGCTGTGTCACGTTCAATTTCAATTCAGTTCAATTTATGATAGCAGGTGTTAATTGGGGTCCTTTTTTAAGGTTTCGGTTAAAGAAACCGTCTACTGTCCTCTGTCTGCACCAAGGAACCAAAGTCATTATATACCAGTTCAACCCAGTTAATTCAAATTAAAACATCTGAATATCACTTAAGTGACCAAGAATGTAGGATGAATTTGTGGAGGCAACTGTCTGTAGCTGGAAAGTATTAATTAACCGTTAAAATAATTTCATGCAGTATCAATGTCAGCAACTCTGCAGAAGGCTCCCGGGAGACATTTTTAACAACATTCTGAAAAGAAAGTCCTGCCGATGAAGCCCCATCATACCTGTCATGATGCTGCAGTACAGGTGCATCCTAGCGTCAGCACCAATGCGGTAAAGGTCTAGGAGACCACAAAGAATAGTCTGTGACGCATTGAGTGTCCATCCAGTTTACATGGAGTTAAATTCCTCAACAGAAACATAATATGACCTTAAAAGCTGCGGAGCGCATTTGGTAGGCAGTTGAATGTCAGGATCACCTGTAAGAAGAGGGTTCAAAGGTGATCAGCACCATCTGATCACAGCAGACACGAGATGGAGACAAAAGACACCAAGTCTCACGCTAGTATCTTTAATAATCTCAAAACATGAATTTGTGTCATTTAGTCAGTGCACTAAGCTCCTAACAGTGTTTAAAATGTATCTCTCTTACAAAACTAACAAGTTCAACTTGTTGTTGTGCATGGTCGTAACTTAGGGAGGTCTAAACCTACTTGGGGCCTACATGACGAAACCTCTACTGAAGCCTTATGGCATCCATGACTTACAGCACAGGATATTCCAAGAGTCTCTGGTCAATTATTGCACCTCCCGATGAAACGAGCTGTACCTTCGCTTATGTAAAGCTGATCTGAGCCCTGATCGCGCGAGGCGAAGCTCGAAGACAGTGAAAGGAACAAAATAAAGGCTGCAACCCGTCTTATCATCGCCCTTCACTAATAACATCACAGTCCCACTGTTCATTCTGTCCTGCGTTACTGCAGGAGACGTCTGTGAAAACGCAGATGAGCGAATTTTAGTTGGTGAATAAACTTTCAGTAACCCAGAGGGTCCCGTCCAGATTGTGTGTCGGCAGAGACGTCCGTCTTTCCGTCCCTCTGACAACAGCTGTGAGGGCCAATGCATCGAGCTGCTCGCAGCACGAGAGAGCGCCAGACCTACGTAGACCACGTCCTCAGTCTGTCGGAGTCTGGCAGAGGCTGTCTGCATTGTGCGTGGGGGACTTGACGGCAGAAGGCAGCAGAGCGGTGATGTTTGCGTTGCCTATCAGCTGGGTCAAAACGGGACTCTCCCCCGTGAGTTCGGGATGAAACGGGTTCCTTGGTGTTTTAGGAGAGGAGCCACCGCGTGTCCTCCTTCCTCGCCTGGTTAGACTCAATATCCGCTGGAACAGAGACCTCCTGAGGAGGATGTAGATCCAGGGGTCCAGGATGGGGTTCACAGAGGCTATCCGGATGGAAGCCAGGTCAGCTTTGGGGTCTTGTTCCAGAATGAAACAGTTGTGAAACACACGGATCTATGAGGAGAAAAAATATGTTAAATAGCAAGTAAGGGTTTTCACATATAGAGTTTGATATCAACTGGAATATTTCCTAATTTTTAATATTCATCTGGCACTCCACTTCAAAAAAGTGTACCATCCCATTATTTTAACCCTAAGACGTAAACCACTGGTTCTGTCTGGCTTGTGCAGTACATTTCAACAGGTGACCCCGTGTCAGAGGTTTAATGTCTATGAATACTGTACAGTACATTATTTCACGTAAAATGCATTAGATTCAACTGCCAAGATCTAAAACACAACATTCTGCCTACACTGTAACAAATTGCTGTAACGGTGCATTTCTAACAGTATCTTACAGTATGTGATAACTGTAACATACAGTTAAATTTCCATCCCTTGTAAATGAACGGCCAATGTCATGAATAAACAGTTAAAGCTGTCAATTTGCGATAATAGCAGGATACCGTGATTCAACTGGATGTTACATATATTTTATGAAGTGGTGAAAATACAAGTGCAGTGAATCACAATCCATCTACATCTGTTGTAGGTTAATGTATGGAAGCCCATGTCAGCCACTGAAAAACAGGTCCTGTAAGTCATCATAATGAGATAGTACATTTTGCATTATTGAGTGTACACAATAATCCAGTTCTGCATGGGCACATTTTCTCATGAATGAGTGAGAAAGCGCCTTGAAACCTCTGACTGATACTGTGCCTACTTCTATTTCATATGTTCCATCTGGATACTCCTGTTAACAACGCATGCAACGTGGCTAAACCTCACAACATAACGTGCGAACCCCCTTTTCTCACACTATTTCTGTTCAGAGAGAGAGAGAGAGAGAGAGAGAGAGAGAGAGAGAGGGGGGACCCATAAGCAGCATCAATAAGGGAATTCACCACCAACGGGGCCGAGCAGGCCAGAACCACCACGGAGGTCGTCACCAGTACCGCGATCATCTGCGCCTCCGCCGTGGAGGACAGCGCCGTCCACCTGCGCCTCACGCTGCCCCCGGTGACGGGCAGCCGCGCGCTCCTCCGCCGCATCAGCAGCAGCGCCGAGCACACCGCCAGGTTCAGCGCGATGGTGCCCAGGATGAGCAGCAGGCTGACGACGCCGTACAGGACGCAGTACGCGGCGGCCACGGGCTCCGGTGTCCTCCAGTTGATGAAGCACCACGTGCCGGACTGTTGCAGCTCGCTGGCCGACGCGCCCATCGCCGGCAGGCAGCAGAAGACGGTGTGGCTGACGTAGATGGAGAAGAGGAACTTCAGCGCGAAGCCGCGGTCCACCCGCCACCGCTGGTAGGTGTACGGGCAGCATATGGCCAGGTACCGCTCGGCCGCCATGGCGCATATGATGCTCAGTCCCGTTAAACCGAAAAACAGCAGCAGGAAGGAGTGAAACTCGCACACGCGCGGGATCTTGAGCACGTTCGGGTTCAGGTAGTTGGCGATGGTGAGCGGGCTGGCCAGGCAGGTGCCGAGGAGATCCGTCACCGCCAGACCGCACACCAGCGTGTAGAAAGCTGAAGATTTCCTCTCCCGTATTGATACCGAGAGAACGAATATGGCAATTAAATTCCCAATGGCGCCTCCGGCAAACATGAACATCGGTAAAGCGAAATCGTTCGCATGTGAAGGCTGCATGGGCGTCCCGTTCGTGGAGGCAGGTCCGTGCGTAAAGTTCAGTCTCTCCATCGCGAAGCACGCAGCTGTGTTCCTTTATCTGTTATTTGTCTGGATTTAGGGGTTTATAAACGGTAACTAGGATTCAGTGGGCGCATTTTTTCTAAGGGCTCATCCCTCCTCTGGCTCCCCGGAGGTCGAAGCGCGCCTCTGTGAGAGGAGGGGCGGGACTGTCTAATGTAGTGAACACCCACCGGCCCGGATGGATGGGGAAGGTTTGACTGTAAGTGATGGAAAAACAAAATACGCGCTTTCCTTTCCGTTTAATCCACGTTTCCACGTTGGAGCACACAGCTCCGCGTAATGGTCGTAGCAGCAGTCAGCTGGTCCCACTGGACTGGCCGGTGAGTAAATAATGATTGGAAACGACGCGTTAATTCAGTGACAGAGTCATATTTGGATGCAAACTAAAAATAAATGCATACAGCATCATTTTAATCAACTTATATCATAGAGGTTTGATAGTGACACGTGAGGTCATTGAATTAAATAATAATGACGTTTTATTTTTACTGTAATCCTGTAAAGGGTCAGTTTACCTAGTGTACTAATTGACGGACAAATAACGTGTAGATTGCTTTGAGCAGACCAGGGTTATATTTAGCCTTGAATTTCATTAAAGGTGCAGGAATAAAAATATGTTTACTTTAATTCTGATTAACTGGGCCATTAATGGACTCCCACGCTTCCTTTCATGTTTCACGTTATTCATGTTTTGTGTCTTTAAACTATCAACGTGTTTAAATCCTGTTTCATCTCAGTTCTGATCACTGAGTTACATCGAGTGAACGGGAATCAGGGGGCGCTTTTTTGCTCAAAAGCACTTTACAATTATCTCTTTACGTGCACACATGGCATTGATCTACAGTCCCTTTGGAACAAAGCTGGGTGACATTTGTTCCAGCTCTGTCCCAAAAGAGAGATGCCTGTAAATGGGGGTATGAGGAACGAGGGACAGCCGATGGACATCGAGAACACACACAGACACACGACGTCGATGCACTTAAGGCCCGCTCTGACTCTCCAGCCATCACATCCATTTCAGTGTGACTCATGTTTACAGTGAGGAGCGTTTCTGTCTGCAGCCGACCTTAAAAGACTGAACACAACACCTCTCCAAAAGGTAAACCACCACTGCTCATACCACCAAAGGGAGCTGGCATCTCATAGAACAAACAAACCACTTAAGTGATGCCACGGCGCGGAAACTCCAACGTTGACCGGAATGCCCTCCGGCTCGCTGTAAACCATGGGACCTCTCGGCCGTCCGTGCTCCATTTATATTTTTCTTTAATGTAAATTCATTTAATTTGCCAATGCACTTAAAACCATCTGTCTGTGGTCAGTACACTGGGGCTGTACACGTGTAGGTTGTAGCCAAGCCACTAGCACAGAATAGGTGACGTTGTAACTCATGAAAGTCAAAGCAAGGATTTTCTGGGTAACTTACAGTATCACCTAAATCAGTTTAACACATTAATCAGCACTTAAAGGGCAGGCACATCCTACTATTCTCAAATCAAAACGATTCTGCAAAAATCCATGTGAATGTACTTCCTTAAAAGAGCGATATACAACATTGCTACAGCAACATTATCGTCTATGTAAAGACAAAACGGAGTAATGTGCACCTGAGAATTAATTACATCAACCCAAGTGACCTTGTTTGTCCTCTGTAGACTCCTCAGGACGTTGGGATCAGACACATAAGAACATGAATCATCCACTGAGAAAACTTCATGCATCCAACCAAGTGCAGCAGAGGCACGAAAATAACTGCAACTGATATTTTTAATGTAATTAAAGGGACATATGAATCATTTCTACATGTGTTTGATGCAGTTACAGGGGACTCATAATATCAGAAGCAACAAAACTCTTCATTTGGGTGACAGATCTGGGATAATCAAGGACCAAAGTAAAACCATGGATTCACTTAAATAGACTTTCTTATCTGTTATTTGTTTGAAATTCTTTCTAAGGGATTTGACTCTTTCCACTGATGTATTTTCGAGCTGCTTTTATACACAGAAGTCCAGTCATTGATCATCATTAATTGAGGTCCCTCCAGGACGCTTCCAGGACCCTGAAGCGAGCTAAAAAGATTGTTGCCGACCCCTCTCACCCCGGACACAATCTGTTTGTCCCCCTTCCATCTGGCAGGAGGCTGAGGTCCATCAGGACTAAGACCTCCCGCCACACAAACAGCTTCTTCCCGTCAGCAGTCGACAGAAAACTCTGACATCCCACCGGTCACTCCCGTCACACTCCACATGCACGGACACTTGCCACTTTCTGTTCGCTGGTGCACTTTATTTAGAAAAATTTAATTCCCTTTTGCATTATGTTGTTCTTCACGTTGTCTTATCTGTCTTGTTTTCCATTGTCTTACTGTCAAACTCCTTGTATGCCTGACATATTTTGGTAATACATTTTCCTGATTCTGATTCCTCTATTTTAGGACTGATGGGATTCTTTCTTTTAGAGGATGATAAGGATAAAAGCTTTGGCTAATTCCTAAAAAAGCAAATTGAATGCTCGACTATCCTCTTTGAGTCGAGCTGTTTCAATGTTTTTTGCAGACCAACTTTGACTTTGTGAAATGATTAATCCTTTCTGGCAATCTGCTTACCTCGAGAGACCCGTCCTTTGACACTAAAAACATTTGACTGGTGGGATTCTGTAGGAAGAAGTGTGAGAGCTGTGTTTTCTACTAGTTATCATCCATCTGTGATGATGTGTACTTCCTGAAGATAAACCTTTATCTTTGTCTTCCAATAAGTCGCTGTTACGCGCTCTGGCCCTCTGTGGTTTCTTTCCTCCCACGGCTGCAGACGTAAAGCGCCAAATGAGTAATGAGCCAAAGCAAAATCATTTTTTCTTTATTGTCGCAATGCTGATCAAATTGTATGGGCAGCTCAAGGTGAGCTTCGTCAACTCCTTTTAGTTTTAGTGGTGTCACTTGTCCCATTTTCTAATATGGCTGCTGCCAAAAGATCTATGTCTGTACTATGGTCAGACTGGTTTTGAATGTTTCTTCAGTGTTTTACATGTTGTGTATGAAAGCATTTTACTAGGAAATTATTGCATATTATACTTTCAAATTTACTAGTTAACTGATCATTTTCTATTCATTAAAAGGTGTGTAGAGGACACAGTGTGTCCTTCGTGCTCTGCTTAAGTTTGCTTCGGTAGTGTGAATGTAAACTGTTATTTAATTAAAGTAAGCACTTGTTCTGTGCGTGTAGGGTGTACCCAGAAGTTCAGCGGGAGTTCAGCGACGGTAAAAGGCAGAACGCGGTCCATATGTTGTGATACCCACTCGCCCTCAGTAAGACAGTCGCCAACAAAGTTGTTTCCATGCGTCTGAACTTTGTGGTAAGTGAACGTTTACATTGAGCTGAGTGACTTTAAGAAGCAAAAGCGGAAACTGGTGCCAAAAACAGCCCACGTGATGACAAGGCGACATCACACACAGACAGACAGGTCCCAGGTCACGTTGGTTCCAGCTTCGCCTGAGGCACATCTACTGACTGCTTCACTGTCAATGTTGGGAAATGTTGTTCTTTTAATAAAAGGAAACCCAACCCCCCCTTGTGCTGGTATGGCAATAATCATTTTGAGCCGTTACTGTCTTTTGAAGTTTTTCAAAGTGGATTAAATAGAGTATTTCATGTCCTCAGGTTACTAAAGGCTCTGTTGACTGACCTGAATAGTTGGGTTTGCACATTATTTCAACTTTAAATTAATCCCCTCTCATTAAAGGAAGATCTTCGGGAAAGCCGTTCCTAATCTGAGATGAGACTCTTGTATATGGAGTTTTAAAAAGTTAGCTTGGCTTCCTGAGAGTTTTTTTCATGCAGAGCAGCTTCTTCGCTAAGCTAAAGGTCACAAGTGATCGGTTCCAAGTACTTATCTATGAAAGTGCATCTCTTGCATTTCATATGGAAAACCTGATGATGGCAAAGAGAGACTGTATCACAACTAACACTTTTCTCCCTAAAACAGTAACTCAGTATTCAGTATTCTGTGACTGCACTGAATACTGAAGTATTCAGTGCAGTCACTTAAATGGGTACTTATTGAAAATACAATTGTTAGTTTTCTTGCCATGAGTCAGTTCATTTATACACTATGAATATGGAGGTAAAGCCAGCAGCGGGGCAGCTTAGTTTAGCACAAAGCTAAATAATTTATTTCAGATGATATACAAGCTTATATAATGCAAATGTAGGCGACGGTGTGTAACATTTCTTCTAGAAGACAACCTGCATATAGTGAAGCGCTTCAGATAAGGAGCACGCGCTGGTTTCAGGTCTGTTAGCAACGACAAAATACAAAGCATTTAAACGGTTAAAGCTTCAGAGGCACTAGTTTCATAAGGATTTTGACATGAAAGTAAAATAATGAATATTGATATTCCACCTAATCCGGTCTACTGTATTTAACTTCAGTGTATCTGGAGACCAAAGAATAAGGAAATACCTAATGTATTCCCTACCAATGATAATTCAGTGGACTTGAAAATAAAACAAACAAAACTCCAATGATTATCTAACTGAGGTTCAGACTAAAAGGACACAAAGTTCATCTAAATTTACTAAATGCTGAATTAAGGGACTCAAAATGACACACGTCCAGACATTCCTCAGAGTGGTGTTTGGGAGGAGCAGAGGTCTAATAAATATGACGTTAGCACGTTACTCATCGCAATGAGTAATACGGCCTTTACAAACAGTTGTACAATATCCTCTGTGACTCTGTCCAAGAAAATGAGTACGAGGATGTTTTCTGATGTCATCAGGATTGTTTTTTGTAAGAGAAGGGGGGTGTGGAGTTTGACATGAGAAGGCACCTAGTAGACGGGCATTTGACAACTGTTAGCAGGCTAACACGCTAAGCTGAGCCAAGCTACAAGATTTGCTAGACAAACTACTACAAAGCTACTGAGCTAAGCATCAGTAGCTTTGTGAAAATGCAGAAATAAATTATACAAGAATAATAATAAGTCCAAAATGCTCCATTTTGCAAAAAAATATATCAAACAAAGTAAGACATTATAGTTAATAGTTAAAAGTATTTAAGCAGCGGTTTTCAACCAGCCTGATTATTTATTTGGCAGTATGCCACATTCAGTTCACTTGTTATTTTAAGAAAATACCGCAGAAAACTCGCTCACCCCCCAGAGAGGGACAGCACCACGTGGTGCCTATTTGAGCGTTTACACGAGGTTCCCATGTCTTATGACTCCCAGCGGATGTTAATGTATCACCAGCCAAAGGGTGAAGCCATGACCTTTGACCCTGAGATGCATTGGCCGTGAGTCAAGCCGAGCAGCAGAGACAGACTCTCATCAGGTGAGGTGCGTCAAACAGTTTCTCTTCTGCTTTTGGAAAACAGAAATACACTTTGCGTGAATCTGAAGATGTTTTTTGTTTGTTTGCGCTTTGAATGTTTTAAATGTCTGATATTATTCGATATAATCAACATCGAAGCTGCTCCTCTTTTTTTCTCAGGCTGCCGGGCGAAAGGAGGCACAGCCCCGTTGTTGCATCCTCCAACACCTCAGCCCTCGAATTTGCCATCAGACATCTTCATCATGGAGAAAGAGCAAACGGCTGCGAGTTGTCATGCACCGGGCCAAACCTCTGTCAGGGCATGGCTGTCCTCCAGCAGGAGAGGTACAAGTACTCGGCTGCTGTTGCTCGTCGGACATGGTTCTCAGATGAGAATACTGTAACCCGTGATCTGAAAGGATCAGCTGACTGTGCAGTTTCTTAGCTTTTCTTCAGACATGGTTGGGCAGCCTGTACTTTGACTTTGAGTTCTAGTGTTTAGAACATAAGAAAACGTGTTTTATCTGTGTGCGGCTGCTTTAGACACATTTTAAATCTATCCAGAAATCACTTTGGTAAACCATTAATGGTCAAATATTAGCTTTTCGCATTAGGTTATCACAACTACAATTTTACTACACAACAACCGTAAAAATAAAATGGTTGAAAATGTTTTTTTAATAATATAGGATTTACTGGTGTATTATTGTATTAGCCACACACGTGGATATTAGAAATTAATAGAAGCGGTACTCTGTATCGACCAAACAGATCTGTGCCGTCGCTCAAATCTGACAGGAAACGGGAGCGTTTTTTCTTGTTGTTCCTTGTTGTTCCGTATTCCCCCGTCATGCATTAATGGAGGGTGTCCAGCCGTTCCAGCTGTTTGAGAGACTGTTACTAGAAACCATTTCAGACGTTTTACAACGTAATGTGAAACCGGAGGAATCAGTCTATCCATCTTCTCAGGAATTTTATTTGCAAATATTTGCTGGTTTGTCAAGGAAGTTGTTTCTTTCCGTCTCTCTAAGCCTCCGAAATGTAAATCTTACTCTAAATCTGCTTTACACATTTCTCAGACATGTTAGCGTTTAACCACAATAACGTTTTTTTTGAGAATATGATCAGCACGAGTCAAACTCCTGTGCTGAATTGCAAAAGTAAGGATATAAATCCTAATAAAGCTCACATGCTGTACTGTTTAACTGATTGTTTTTTGTTGAGTGTAGTTGCTGCAGGCATGTAGTAAGTGAGTGTTTATTTCTATTGCATTTAGTGATTATGATAATAATAGATGGGCAGATGGGCAACCAAATAGTTCACATTCAGCATAATATAAGCAGTAACATATCAGTGTCGGAATGTTATCCTCCATTGCATCACGTATCCTCTCCAGAGCTCCGCCATATAAGAGGTGTTATTGTCATCTAGCACAGGGGAAAAGTACCATTTAAGTTGAACATTGTTGTCAGAATATTTACTACCCACCCACATTAGAAACGCTCACCCGATACAGCAGCAACAAGTGGCCGTTTTATAACATGTTAATGTTGCAGTGACAGTTAACTGTCTTCAAAGAAAATAACCTCTAGAGTGTATCTGACAATCACCAACTCAGGTCACTGTTTTTTATTGTCTTGTGAAATGTGCTGATCATTCAATTTAACAGTTACTAAAACCCCGTAAACACTTTCACAACGTGAGTAGAGCTGTCGAACAGCTGACCGACGCTTCAACAAAGTGCAAATCGACATTTTTAGAATCAACTGTTTCCATTCCAGTAATACGTTCCAGATGGTACATTTAACAAGCATCAAAGGCTTGGTCAGCAACTTGCCCACGCACAGACTGAGAACATGATAACACTAACACTACTGAATATACATTTATAAACACACAGACACACAAATATGTAACCTAACAACCTTTGTACAAAGATGCCTTATAGCAAAAACACCAATTCTCACACAAACATAATTAAGACTAAGCTGCAGAAATAAACACAGGCATTTCCTTTTCACCCTCTGATTGAGATCTATCCCCATATTTTGACCCCTTTTGTCGCCCTTTTTCATTTTTCCCAGGAACGACCAGAACACCCAGTGACGTCACCTCCCGTTTCCATGGAGACGGGGTGCGCTACAAAGCCAAGCTGATCGGCGTGGACCCGGTGCCCTACGCCCAGGGTGAGAAGATGTGCTGGGACTCTATGATGAAGCTAAAGGTAGTCAACCCGTCCGCCGAAACAAACACCTTCTATCTCGTCCTAATCAAAGCTGGTCGACTTGTGAGAAGATCGTCTGGTCCTCCACAACCACAACGTTGTTTCATTGTGAGGCAACATGAGAGACTAACGTCACACGTCTTCTATCTTATGAGATCCAGTGAGATTCAAGTCACCTATTGAATGATATCCTGATGATATGGATTATCTTCTATTTTAACATCAACGTCAAGGTCAATGTCCCAGACTGCTCAGTCCCGATGTCAATCCAATCTGCACGCTAATATGAACACAATCACAATGCCAACATGCTAATTGGTTGTCCGTTAGCATGCTAATGTGAAATCAGATTAGTTAAGCTTTATGTTGTAGATACATTTTTGTTGTAGGTACCTTTTGGGGGGATATTAAGAGAATTCAAATAATTAAATGATATATGTATTTTCCACTAATTACACATGTTTCACATGCATGTTGTTTTTTAAGGTAACAACAGGAATCGGAGCAACTTGCCTGTACGTTTAGTAATGATTAAGGTTACGCGTTAACAGAGAGTCAGCTGAAGCTGGACTGTCATCAGTCTTCCATAAACCACACTTTTGGACAAATCTAAATTATGATGTTGGTCATTGTTACATTAAAGCGTCAAATCACGCAGCCGTTCATCGCTCTACATCTGAACTAAAGCCTGACACTCTCAGGACATTGCCACTGTTAAGATGGCGCCCGGCGGAGCCGCTTCACTGGGACCCCTCGGACCCCCACCTGTTGACTGCTTTCAAAACAAACTGCCATCTTAACCAGAAGTCTGACTGCAGGTCAACGAAAACCCTGCAGTCAGACACGTAGTCTGCTCCACAAAGCTCTTGTGTTTTGTTTGACACGTCCACCTCTGCTGTGTGCACTTCCTATAAAACATGACTCGCTGTGACGGTGGTGACGCTTCGTAAACACATGCTACTGTGCTACTAGAGGCAGAGGAGCGCTGAACAAGCTGCGTCGGCCTTCATGGCGAAGAAAAGTCAGAGCATTATCAAAGTTGTCCAATTTTGAGCAGCACCTCGTCTGATATTAATGTTAAGATATTTCAGTGAAACCCCCAAAACTGTCAGCCGCATTATGGCTCTAAAACAAAAGGGAAGGAATCCTTGACGTCAGTGTGGTTCCTTCTATGGGGATCATCAATGTCTCTCATTTTATTTTAACTAATCCAGTTGTTTGTTGTTTGCTTTTAGTCAGTATTTATATTTGATACAACAAAGGTCCCCTGAAAGTTGAAATTTGGACATTTAAAATAATTTGGATCACTTTGATAATTGATATGAAGAAGGAAAAGTAGTTCTGGGAAAATTCTTCCAGTGCAGAAGTGTGATTCACATATATCTGACATCCTGCCCACCTTTGACATATTAGTGATCTCGTGGGAAACCCCTGGTATGAAACTTTGCATGATCCAGTGGGAATATGAATCCAGCTTTAATAAAAAAATAGAAACAGTTCTCAGGGGGAACTCGAGGTGAATTTGTGAGGAAGAAAAAAAAGCTCTTGTTAGATGCTTGTCAGATGTTTTTGCTCCCCCTAGTGATTATTTCAGGCACAATATGTTTAATTCATAGCTATTAAAGTTAAAAGTTTAAACTTGAGGTTCCTGACTCCAACCACTTAAACTTGTTTTTCTTCCCCTCAGGGCTTTGAGGCAGCAGCAAGGAGACAGGGGAGACACAAGCTGAGGGTCTGGTTGAAAGTTTCTCAGAGCGGACTGAAAATAGTGGATGAAAGGACCGGGGTGAGTTACACTCCAAATCTCTCATCCGCTGTCCTGTAGTTCATTTAATAATTGCATCAACTCTGTGTATCATAGATAAATTATCAATAAATATAACTAAATGAATGAACAAAAACATCATACATTTTATAAATAATTGGGAAAAAATCAATAAGAATTACCGCAATGCAAACTGTTTTTCAAGAGAAAATTAGATTCAACTTAAATATATTAATCAAGAATACAGACTAGTATCAAAATGACAACATTTCAGAAACTTCAAGGTCATTTAAACTGACTAAGTGAACTTGGGATTGATGGCAGAGAATATCGGAATCTGTCATTCATTCATTTGGTCACCTTTATTGATAATGGAACACGGCTCCTCTGTTGGAAACCTTTCCCACACGCTCTTTGCATGATGCTTAATGAACACGGCAGAAGAACAGGCCTGACAGGGTTCTCACAAATGTCTGCCAGCCCTGAAGAATTCTGCATATACCTGCCACGTTCAACATCTCCTTTAGTTTCAGGTTGCAGGTTAAAGGTGGATCAAGACAAAAAACATCACAAAACAGCCACTGCAATTTTCTGTTCTTTCCATAAGCTGCTTCATTGCATGCGGTGGTTTGCGGGTTGTTTTAACAAAAACTAAAACCTTTCTCAGGCTGTACTCCACGAGCATCACAGGAGCAGGATCAGCTCTTTGAAGACGGACGAGTCGGACCCCAGAGCTCTGGCCTACGTCTATCAGCACCAGGACACCTGCAGCCTGTTCTACATCAGGACAGCCAACCGGGTGCCCACGCGCAGCACCGCCTGCCATTTCTGTGCCGAATCTGCGGTGAACGTGTTTGAGGTGCAGTGTGACGTTTCTTCTGTGTCCATCAGGCGGAACCGGTCCTGTTGGACATTGAGGAGGTTTGTCAGACTGTGGACCAGGAGACGCCAGAAGAAGCCAAGGAGGCCACGACACAAGTCAGAGAAAGATCACTACAATGGGAGGAGTTTTTTTTTTTATTTGTGCTTGCCAACGCTGCGTTATATCTCGTTTGTCTCTTTTCTCCAGATCAATTCCTTGCTGCTACAGAGAGACACTTCTGTCCCTCCGGCTGAGGTAAATGAGATCCCCAAATCTCTTGTTCAGGTGTATCATTGAAAATCTCTCTTCGTTTTTCTCATCTATCTCACACGTTGCAGTGAAGCTTTTCAGTGTGGCTTTTTTTTCAGGGACCAGCTCCTGACGGAGTCTTCACTCCACAGCCGGATTCTTCAACCCAGGTACAATCAGCCAAACACAATATGACACTGTGGTTCCGCTGTGATGCACCAGAACCACGTTGGTTTCTCAACAAAAAAACATGGACAGGAGACATGAACAGGAAAGAAATACTAAACAATTGACGCGTCAGAATTTAGATGTTTTCAATTCTAAATACTGACTTACTAGATTTATGTCACTAAAGATGATGAATGTGAAGAAATGAAAGTCTCTAATTTAGTCCAACCTTAAGTGTATTTGTATGTTTATGTTTATTTTCATGTTTATGTATAGTCAGCTATCATGTTACTCTTAACACTGTACTTAACTAAAAGAGCATATTTAACCATATCAAATACAGACTGTGGTTTTTCTGTGTCTACAGGTCTCTTTTAATAATGAGCTGATGGAAGTCTTCTCCCTGCAGATGGAGGAGCCTCTGATCCCCAACCAGAGCTCCTGCACCAGTCAGCCAGGTAAGTTTCAACGAGAGTCCAGGTCAGGAATTCTAGGTAACGTGCAATCGGTTAATACGAAAAAACATTTTATGTGCAGAGCCAGTTGGGGGCAGCACAATCCATTTAACTGTCATTTAGTCTCCTTCAAGCTCTCTTCCAAAAATGTTTGACTGGTCCAAGACTTGTTGCGGTTTTGTTTAAATAAGGGCTGCAACTAACTCTCAATATCATTGATTAATTCAATGTTTATATTCTAGATCAATTGATCATTTTGTCTAGCAAATGTCCATCCCAGTTCCCAAGTCCAAAGTAATGCTAAAACCCAGATATGCTGTTATATATGATATTATACAGAGAAAAGAAGGAAATATACATATTTCAAAAACTGAAAAGGTATATTCTGCCATTTTTGGATTGAAAAATTGCTTACACAATGAATTGTTTTTCAATATAGTTGCAGATAACGTTTCTGTCGATTGATTTTTGCAGCACACTAGTCCTTAGTCTTGATTGTGTGTGTGTGTGTGCGTTAGCTGGAGTGGACACACAAAGGCACAACACATGTTGTGGTACAGTCATTTTTGCCGTGGCATCATCGGGAGCTCAGAGTCCGTGGGTTTGATGTACCATAATGCAAATGGATTAAAGTCATAAACTGTGGGCTGCGCCGCTATAAAAGGTACAGGACAAAAACACTGACCACTTCCCTCCGCTGGATCTCAATGGTGACTCAGTGTGTGGACACTGCGACAGTGTGGCAATACACCCACACCCACACACTGACATCACATTGTGGTATTGATTTTGGTTGAATCTAATGATAACGAGACGCATTTTACTACTATATACAGTAAATCAGAGGAATGTGCAGTGTTTTCTGTGTATCGATGATGGAATAGAAATATGTCAGCGCAGACATTCTTGTCTTCTTCTTGTCTAGCGTCTAATGTTTCATGTGTGTTTGTTGTGGGGCACTGCAATGTAAGCCTGCAACATCCGAGGCAAAGGTTCACATCCTGTGTCTTTGTGGTGGTCATTTTCATTACTCATGACAGTGAAACTTTGATAACTTTAACAACATTAGTGAGTCAGTTCATTTATTCAACCCTTCTCACAAGCAGACCAGCATGAAATAAACTGCTTCATGAAAAAAAAAAAAGCATGCATAATCAAAGTATATTTTCTCACCTAAATGAACCACACTAATAGTAACGTCGCCATTAAAAAAATCATAGACCATAATCTGAGGCTACTTTTTCTATTATGTTTAAATTATCTGTACATTTCCTTGTGTTTAAGAGACCTTTATATTGCAAATATAAATGCAATGTGTGTGTGTTCTTGTAATTACCTCAAAATAAGAATGAGGCATTATGTGTCCTCGTGGCCATCATGTTTCTACGGTAGCCCAGAGCAGACAATCCAAACTCAAACCTGTCCTACGCGCTTTACACGTTATTATTTCAGTTGGTTGCAATCAGCAACTGCTAAATCACAACTAAAAACGGCCAAATCCCTTGAGACATTTTGCTTAAAAGAGTAAATATCATGAAATACTAAAAGATGAAGAAAAAAGTGTCCCACCAACAGTCCGAAACCCCCCAATATTATTATATAATATATCGTAAGATTTAATACAGAAATAAAATGTAATCACTGGAACAAATGTCGAGCTTTTCCGTTGATTAACGTAAAAAAATGGTTTTGTCGAGTTGAGGTAGATCAAAAAAGATCCATCCCATATTTTCTCATTAATTTTGAAGCTGGAGATTGAGCGAGCCCGACTCTGCATGAGGGTTAAAGAATCTGTCTCAAAGCGTCTTTAACGCACCAAAACACTGTGTTTTATATATGTACCCTACTTAAAACGTGAAAATGACAAATTCACAGGGGGCGTCTAATTCAACATCAATGGTTTCAAAAGGCCAAGACAACGTTTAGATTCTTCATTTATCTTCTCCCGGTCTCTCAGAGTCTCCACAGCCGACGCTCTCGTCCTCTCAGATCCTCTCCATGTTCCCTGCGCAGCCGGCAGGCGGCTCTCCGTACTCCTCCCCCCCGTACTCTCCCCCCACCCTGCCCTGGGGCCAGCAGGGGTTTCTGGGGGATCAGTGGGCAGCTCCAGCTCCCGCGCCCTGGTCCACAACTCACAGCGGCGTGGCAGCGTGGGCACCAGCAGGCGTGACAGTCCCCCCTGCAGGCGGCCAGATGATGATGGGAGGAGGCACATCTGCTTCACCCACAGCTGCCAACGGGTATCCCGGCCCTTTAGACTTGCTCTATTGCCCCGATGGAGCAACCGGACCACCGCTGTCGGTATCCCCCACCGGGGATCACAATCCCCTCTTCTGAAATGAAAATGACTGTACATTGAGAACCACAAAAGGTTCTAATAAATTTGTGGACATTCATTACTTCTCGTGGTTGCATGTGAAATGCAGGAAAATTGTACAATTAAAACAATCAAGCGTGTCATGTCAGAGAGCGATGATAATGTCACAAAATGAGTTGTTATGTGACTATTTGAAATGCAAAGTAATTGATACTTATCATGTTTCATTTCACCCGCTCATTATGTTCTGTTTTATGAGCTTATCCGCTACTTTAAATTAGTTAGAAAGACGTAAAAAAAAACAGACAACCTTGCTTTGCGGTGCCTTCACAAATTACTGTAAAACCTGATCTTTTAAGGAGAACTAAAACGCAGTGGCTTCTGGCATGTAAATGTTCTATTGTAAATGTTGTGGCGCTGTCACTCACCCTGACAACACTGAATTGCAGAGCATTTCCTCATTTGCAGTAAGTTTAGTGACACAAGTCTGTACGGGAGCGTCAGCCTGAATACTCAATCAATGCTGGACATGAAGCACTTTATTCATCATTAAACCATCACTAAAGACAAAATATGGTAAGAGATTGTTGTTTATGCTGTTATTAGGGATGTTGTGCTGTTGTTTTCATTACATATTATTCAATTGAGTTACGCATGACTGCTCCACAGCACCTTTCACTCTGTTTCTGGTTATTTCCTCCTAAACATCAGGCTGTCTATGAATACCTCATAGATAAGCAGATCGTAGCGTCATATAACTAAATCCTCATTAAAATACCTTTTATCCAAGTTTAAAATCTTGCTGATTCATGATCTGACAGACTGGCTACGGTGGCTGTCAACAGTGGTTACATCATTGTAATGCCGGGAGGGGAAGTTGGAATTTTGTTCATGCTGCTGCTGATGAAAGAAAGCTTTATAACATACAGCTATCAGGTGTTAATGATTGACAGTGTGCTCAGTGCGGCTTCACATTCCTATCTTATTCTTACACTACACCCATTAATTGTATTTTAAGACTTTTTGAAACATTTGTGCTCCAAATGATCATCAGAACTCCACTAAAATCACAATAGTTACTAGTTCCTAACCCTGGCAACAATAAAATAAATGAGTACTTTCTGTATCAGAGACTGTCTGGAGTGTATGTGAGAAAAAGTAGCGTAAACTGTGTTTACCCCCAATTCATACAGAGTGAGTGTGATTCCGAATGCTTCACGATTATATCAGTTCATCAATATTTCAGTAAATATACAAAACTACAATATGAGTTCATAAGTCATATCTCATGTGACCAGGCTTCTTCTAAAATGTGTTCCTTAGTTGATAATAAACGTTTTCTCTGCAGCACACCTGCACAGCCACAATCTGTGGCGACACCATTTCAGAAACATCTCCGGTAATATGTGTCAGTCGCAACCCTGCACCCATGCACACACACACACACACACACACACACACACACACACACACACACACCCACACACACACACACACACACACACACACACACACACACACACACAATACCCTACTGAAGACACTCGCTCACTGAAAGTGAACCGGTCTGGGTGTTGTGTATATTTGTTTTTGCGGTGTGGTGAAATGTTACTTGTAGCAAGAGAGACGACTGCAGGCAGCGCTCATTTGCAGCTCATTTGTGCAGGAGTAACAGCTCGGGGGGCGTTGCTATGGTAACCTCGGCAGGATGCAGAGGTATAGAGGTGTGTGGTTGTGAAAGCTTCCTGCTCCTCTCTGCACTCTTTGACTGTGTTAAAGGCGACAGACAGAGTCATTCCTTCACTCTCAGCTTGTTTTTTATTTCTTCTCAACATAACGGAGAATGAGACGTGTTCATGTGTAACAAAATATCTTTTCATTTTCACAATTACCTCCTCTTTGTTGATCATATATGTCGGACAACCGTTGCTCTTTTGAAAGAATGTCTGACTGCTATGGTTGCCTAAAGGAGTCCAGCTCAACCAATGATATCATTACTTCCTGCTGACCACTGATGTTCTTCTTTGAACTGCTGCGAGCACTTTATTCAAATTCATATCTTCAATGTGGTTTCATTTGAGTCAGTGACAACATTCATATCACAAATAAACTGAACAGAGACTGAACATTTGCACTGTTATTACATGTCCATTTCTTACTGTTCATATTGCTTAACTATTTCTTACTGTACATATCTATTTATTCACTTATTACACTTATTACACTTTACACATGCACATACTCTGCACTTTTTGCTATTTTGCACTTCTGGTTGGATGTTAAACTGCATTTCGTTGCCTCAGTACTTGTACTCAGTGCAATGACAATAAAGTTGAATCTAATTTAATCTAATCTAAAGAGACACCTAAAGAGGAGAACTTCCATTCTTAGACTTGGGTCAGTCTGTTTTGAATTTCTGTCTACGCTAAACATATTTTCAAAAGTGAATAAAAACCCTCCATCGGGTACCGGTTCAGTAAATGTCGACACTAGAGAGCTCTTCATAGATTGTGGCGAGTATGTAAATGTATGTGACTAGAATGTCCATTTAGCAGCAGTGCTGAGATGTTCAGTTCGAGGAACCATCAAGGAATTAACATCCGAGTCAAATTGTTTTCTTATCAGAAGGGCCCCAGAGGTTCCATGATACATACAAAGTTGCTAAGATAGTTTGCAGGTATTTTAGTAAAGTTTACTTCTGCAGTGCCTTAAAAAATATTGTTTTGGTGAGTGGTAAAACAAAAATAAATGAAAAGATAGTTTCAGTAATAACTATATATCCAACGTGTAACAATGCCAAACTCCCCCCTATAAAGATGCAGACATCCAAGTCGTGTGACTGTTTTTATTAGCTGTCATTTTTGCATGTGATTGTAATTGACCAAAATACAGAAAATGAAACAAAGAGAACCTCTATATTCAAAGAAAAAGCCCTATCAGCTTGACTCTCTTTTAAAGGTATGGCTTTTACAGCTTCCTTTAGGGATGCACAGGTCTGATATGCGTATATTAGTAAAATAACTGTGTTTCACACCATGTAGTCAGTCAGGTGCAGTCATTTGAACCACAGCAAACCTTGATAACATGTTGCAAACTAAACTGAAGAACTGCAGTGAGGTCTTTAAAATTTGGTTGAGAGATCCGTGCTCAAATCATTTATATGTATCATTAGTTATTGTTAATCTCTAACATCGTCTATTGTTTTTTCTTGCAACCATCAATATCTTCCTGCACTGATTAAAGTTTTGTCTGCTGCAAAGAGTTGCAGACTTCTCAGCTTTGTGAAGATCAAAACAACCAGGAAGCTGTATCATTGCGCTACGGGTTCTCGCCTTGTAAGAGAGCGTTTGATGGGTGGTGTGTGTGTGTGTGTGTGCGTGAGCGTTGGTGTGGCATGCCTTGCTGCGTGCTGTTCTGCTGACTTCCTGCTGTAGAAATAGAGCAGCTGCAGTTACGTCTGTGCTCCTATGTTTTCGTCAGGAGGAGAGCGTCGATGTGAAGGCTCTGAGGGCGAAGTTCAACAGCAAGGTCTGCACCTCGGACGCCAGCAGCCGAGACGGCGATTCCCCCAAATCTCCACAACCCTGCTTTGGCAAAGTGATACTGCCCCTTACAGAGAGCAACCTCTCTCATCACAGACTCGCTCCTAAGGGTCCTCTTCCACCGAGCCCCAGTCCGGGCCTGGCGCGGCTCCCGATGGAAGCCTCCGTTCACCCGAGACCTCCGGCCTTCCCTCGACCGCCTGCTAAACCTGGAACCCGAGCGTCCCTGAAGGCGGCAGAGCCCGGCAAGGTCAAACTGAAGGGGGAGATGCTGCAGAGCTTGATGCAGCTGCACCATAGGCCTCCAGGTGCCAAACCAGCAGCCACAGCTCCAGGTCTGTCTCCTGCGGCGTTTCCCAGCTCCGCGCCTCTGCCGCTCCGCCAGCAGCCGCGACAGAGGAGTGCAGGGGAAGTGACCCCGCTGAGGAAGCCCTTACCCCCTGAGAGACCTTTGCCCTTGAAGCCCAAACGGCCTCCCTTCGTCAACCTGGAGCCCTATCAAAGATTCATCCGAGGACCTGCTCATCCCGCTCCAAGAAAGAACGATGGTGAGTCTCTCTGGCTTACTCGCTCACAGATTTGTAATAATGGACTCAATTCATAGTGAAACATCTTTGGTGAGCCCTGCTGGGTGAATGCTTATATCCTTTCCACATTTTAGAACATAAATATATAAAGGCATGATTAACAAAACGCAATATATTCTGTGGTAATTCTTATTATCTTATACGATCTTATTATAAATACGATTCTGTAGTTCTCCTCGGAATTTATCAACAGCGACACAAAAAAACAAAAAACAATTTACCGTTGTGGTTTTCCGATTCTTATTCGTGTGTTTGTATATAAAAATATCTACTTTTTGAGGGAAATTTAAGAGCATTACATGATTTCTGCAAAAATGTACACGTGACTGTTGAGTGTTGGTTGTCCGTCTCATTTATCCGTCCACTTCTTTACACATTCTGCTGGTTTCTCCAAGCAGGTCCCCCGGTTTCAGCAGGCAGAAAGATGTCCCTACCTGCAGTCGTCAGTCCTCCAAAACCACCACAGCGATGCAACAAGCCCGTAGTGCTGCCGCAACATATGTGAGTGTTTAACTAGTTCAAACGATGCTGCTGGGAAGTACTTTAAAAAATGGGATTAAATGTCATTTCCAACACAGCTATGATGATTTAAAGGCAGCCAAAGTATTGTGTAAAGTGTTTAGTAGTCAAAAATACATGCTGCATATCGAATTGATTAATAATTACCAGGTTTGTTGATTGCAGGAGCATTGACAATGACCACGAGTTCTATGACGACATTGCAAGCTTTGAGAAGAACGGTAACAATTGCGGCTTTTTCATTGGTGCATGGCTCCTCTCCTCGATGAGGCCTTTGTACCTCTAAGAGTTTTTACTTAAATATTGACACTGAAATAATGAGCCTTTGATTCCAAAAGAAGATATGCCTTTCATCTCTTAATATTGTGTGACTTCACAGAGTCCTGTAGTGACAACAGTTCACACTGCATGGAGGGGGTAAGCACAAAAATCAAAAAATTTAAATTACACTTTCCCTAAAAGACGAGACTAAAATTCTAATAAAGTTTAAAATCCAGTTCACACTTGTTTGTATCCCTTTATAGTGGTGAAACAAAGGTCAATTAAGCTCAACGATGTTCTTGTTTCTGTTGCAGGAGGATGATGATCTGTATGAGTTTATTGATGAGTGAGTATATACTTTCTGCCTTTACCATTAAACAATTGTCTCTGTATTTGTTAAGCGCTGCCCCACCTAAAAATACACGGTGGCTACAAGTGCTGACATTAAACAGCCCCGTGTTTCTTGTCACAGCTGCAGGTATTTTTGCATCTACCATGAAAGCTATTATTGCTACAACCACTTTAGCAAGCACCACCACCGAAGAGGCTTTTGCAATTAGTTTTTAGTTTTGTGAGACAACTTCTAATGATCTTAACATAAATCTCTTTTTTAGAATCAAAGCCCGAAGGAAAACTGAATTTGTATGTAGCATAGTGAGTGTTTCGGAGGCAACGTTATTTGCGTCACTATTCTGCCATATGATCTTTTCTGGTTGTAAGTTGTTGCTGTGATTCAACAGATATCCTCTTAAAAGAAACTGTTTTTTGTGGGATGCTGCAGTTGTTAAATTGTTTTCTTGTCAGTGCTCAGGGCTGAATCACGTTTAGTTTTTTGTTGTTTTGTTCATTTGATTTGAACGTTCCAGGAGCTTCAAAAGTGGTAAAATACAATATCAGCTTGTTCCAGGTAGTCAAAATAAAGGGCCCCGATATGAGAGGAAATCTAAATGCGAAGGCATTTTCGGAGGGCAGGATGAAGAAGTCAGTCCGACATTAGCTTCTATCTTCAAGCAGAGCCGTGCACGGTCTCGCAGGCCACCAGCATTGCATGCTGGTGGCCTGCGAGGGCCTGCCAGCATGGTTTGAAGGACTGTCAGAAAATGTAAAAGTAACGTCCTCTTCAAAATGTTCTCTTATAGGGATCAGGTGGATAAAAATCGCTCGAACGCTGAGAAGCTAAATAAAAAAGAACCGTCAACAACAACGAAGAAGAGTCAACAAGCGCAGGATAAAATAAATCAGATGCAACGTCGGAAAGAAGAAAATGAATTGAAGAAGAAGTTTAAGGTATTTTCCATATTTGTCTTGCTTGAAACACTCAGAACCCAAACGCTCACCTTCAGATCACAGAGAACTTCTTTTAATTTGTTGACCATATTCACATTCTAGGAAACCACCACCTGTGGGTCAAGCCAAAGAATACATTTTTTTCTAATTTATGTGTATTATGTTAGTTAATATTACTGGATACGATTAAATCTAGGATTGATATATCAAGCATTATTATAAGCAGGTTATTCAAGTATACACTCCATACACACATACGTCTCATTTGTTTCTGTTGACCTTCAACCTCCTGAAGCTTTTTGTTGTATCCACCCGTAGTTGCAAGGGGAGGTGGAGGTTCTCCACACAGCCAGAGTCCGCCACGACTGGCATGGAGGAGGAAAACTGGACCTCAGCATACGACAAGGAGAGAGCGTGGAGATCCTTCGAGTTAAGAATAACCCAGAGGGGAAATGGTTGGCTCGCTCTTTGGATGGACACTGTGAGTTTCACTCAACAATTCTATTAACGTATGTGTAAATCCTTAAATGCGATAAAGGGAGGCCTCCCCACTCAGAAGTAGCAAACATCCTACAGATGTGACGTCTAGTCTCCAAAATGTATTGCTGTTGTTTAAAATGATTGATATCTCAATTCGGTTTCTTCCGCTTGTTTTGATACACAATTTTCAGTTTGAATAATGTTACGATTTGAAATCAAAAAGATGAAGCTCAAGTAAATGTTCATACATTTGGCCATGGTGTAATAATTTGGCATATGTCAATATATTATTTTCCTTTGTTTGGAATATGCCATGGCCCTTTGGTACCTTCGGCAATGACTTTGCTTTAGGAAGGAAGGTGTGTACGCGCTGTAGCATTTAAATAGAGTAATTTGAGTTTAGATCTTCGGTTTGAAGACATTTTCTCTGGGTCTTTTTGCCTCTGATGTCCTGCCATGTCTCAGAAATCCAGCATATATTATGCAGAAGATCTGTGACCACCTGTGAAAATCCAAGTGGCCTTGTCTCTAACAACCTTAGTATCTTTCATAATGCATGCTTGCTTTAATATTTGATAAAACTTTCTAGCAAGCAATGATAGAAGGCCGATGTGTGATTATCAGAAAATATCGGGCGATAGTCAATAGAGGATGTCATAAACCAAAGCACAGTAAAATATCGTCTCCTCAGAAAGTGAGACTGTGAAAAGTATTTAGACATTTTTCCCTTTTTACCTGAACTATTTTGCCAACATTGATTCCAGCAGATTGAGATCCAACATTTTCAAAAAAAAGAGCGCCAATGATAGAAGGTTCTTTGTTGACTCAAACACGGAATGATATTAATGAAGCCAAATGACATACTTGTGATGTTGTGTTACCTTGAAGATGGATACATCAGCAACACCAGTGTGGATGTTGACTATGAAGCAGTGAAGCGCAAATTGCTCAACTCCAGGAAAACAAACACTTCACAGTTGCCTCCACCACCTCCAGACCCCCCAATGATGGTGAATGTGAAGTACAGCGGCAGCGGCAGGTACCGTGGATCATTTTAATCCTGTTTTACCTTTTTCTTATTGTATTTAAAGACAAATGGTTTGATTTTATATAGCCAAATGGTTTTCAACGCTAGCAGTGTTTGGTGGCAACTCAGTTTCAAGTTACTAACATGCAATATGTTTCCTGTAATCTGCAGCACGCTTTCAGATGACGGTACGTGAGAACACACCACGCGCGAACATTATTGGCATTAATGCCAAGTAAATTCACAAAAACGTTTTATTTAGTTTTATGTTTAGTTATTTTTTGTTAATTAATTGTTTTATTTTAATTAAAAATTATTTTATTTTTTTAGTTTTAGTTTTCACTTTTAACATACTTGTCCTCAGATTACTATGATGACGTGGAACCAATGACTGAGGATTTTCCCCCACCGCCGCCTGAAATCAGGTATCTGTTCACATCCGGTCCAACGAAAGCAGAGAAAGGAAATAAGCCTGTGATATTGTGCATGATATTGTGATGTAAAGCTTTATTTATGTTGACCTGAAAAAGGATGAGACTACACAAGATGATCAATATGTAAAGAAACCAAGTATATGTACCTCTAAATAAATCTCATAATCTGCGGAAAGCAGATCAGGAGGAAGTGTGATGAACGATATAAATGATTCTTGATTAACCGTAAAATCCCAATCATCTTTTTCAGCATTGAACCCAAAGTGGAGAAGGAGTTAAGAAAAAGATTTAAGGTAAAACAGTGACACTGTTCCACCCAATATTTGGTTTTAGATAAAACAAAGTGCAATAGCAATAAAATGTATAAAATGATTGTTATTTTTTCTTAATTCATTTGTCCATAAGATAATAAGTATAAAAAGAAAAAAAGGACGGGGCCCACAGGGGTTTCTTGAGAAACTCTACATACAACGAATGATGATAAGAAGCACAGTGATGAATATCGTTAATATGTTACATATTTCCCAGTAAGACAAAAAAATGCACCTCTGGAACTGATGTTTTACAGTATGAAGGGCCACTCAGGGTGCTGCACACCATGATGGTGGATCCTAACGGCATCATAAAGAAGCCGGGAGGGAAAGATCTGCACGTGACTCAAGGAGAAATTGTGGACATCATCCAGCTAACCAACAGCAAGAAAGCTCTGTGTTGTAACCAGTTTGGAAAATGTAGGTTGTTTCTTCACATTTTAAGCAAGAACTGTTACACAAGCAGTTTGCCAATCGCTGCATATCATACAAAAGCAGTTCAGAGTGTTGTACATAAAAGCAAAAACATACTTCCAAACATACATACTTTAATACAAAGAAGCATACAAAGGAAAGGAGTAGGCAGGTTTTAAGTTTTAAAAGAAAACAAGTGTAAGAACACAGAGCACAGGCAAACGTCGGCATTATTTAGTTGCATAAATCTGTTGATCTCACCAGATTTAGGAAGTGCTGCAGTCACATGGAGGGGAAAAGATTTGCTCGGGCTGTAAACTGTCAGCACTTCTGAATTTTACTGTGGAGCCAGATCAGCAGTTTGAAAACCAGACGCAGGATTATGTAGATAGATTTGATAAGATACTTTTGTCCTGGTTAGAATTTGTGTTGCTTTCCTCTGGATTCATTGTAATCTATGTATGGTGTTGTTTGTTAAACAGAGTTGAAGTAATCCAACCTGTCATGCTATTTTAAAAGAGTTTATCATTGTTGTCGTGGCTATGAGATTAAAAGAACTCCGGCCGTGCTTTTCAGGCCTGTAAGGCCTTTATAAAACACTAGAGCGAAAAGCTAAAAACGCTTTTAGACACAGTACAACGCTTGCCATGTTCAGTCAACCTCGATGTGGCACAAGAGGAAATGCCGTTGTATCGAGATATTATGTCAACAGAGCGCGCTGTCGGGGGACAATTCATTTCTGAACAGAGTTTGGTGCCGGTCCAGTTGGTAGAAATGTGTACACTTGGGATGGTGGAGGCTGAACGTCTTGAGATCACCAGTTCAGTACGAGCTGTATTTGAATTTAGTGCAAGTGTTTGACCCCAAATCTGTTGTTCACACCTCTCACAGATGGCTTTGTGTCCAGATCGCTTCTTCTTACAATGTAAGTGAATCTTTTTAGGGCTAAAAACGTGAATAGAAATTATTTTTCTGCAGACAGTTTAACATGCATCTTTCTTTGCAGGGAAGGAGACATTTATGATGATGTTGACTATCCAAACGGTGAGTTATTATATCAGTTTAGTATTGGATCTTCCTGTGCTGTAATCAATTCTACACCAACAGTGTAATTTTCCAATGTGATCTGGCATGTTCCATTTTGAAAACCAGTGTATTTTTTCTTTTTTTCTTTCAGACGTTTACGACAATGACTCCTGATATGATGATTACTGATATACAAACTAACTAATCACACACAGTAAGACAGAGAGAGACACAAACACACAACTCAAACTGAAAGCCATATAAAGCTATAAACTATCACCCATCTGGGTGCACGTGTTTGTTTGACTCCACCACTAGCATATTATCAGAAAAGAAAACCAAAAATACAGTGGAGTGTCACATAAATACAACCTTTGCTGAGAATAACAAACTTGTCAACATTACATTGTTTGTCAAACTGCTTGTATAGAAAATGAATACACTATAACTGTAGCTTTGTGTATTGCTTTACATTTAAAATAATTTAAAATAAATTTGATGAGTAATTGTGTCCCTTTTTTACTTTTTTCTTTTCTGTGTTTTTGGGAGGAAAACAATTCTTAGAGAGTGTAATGTAAAAGCTATATGATGGTGGAGCCGAATGGAAACAAAGCAGTTCTGAATATCTCAAATACACCTGGAAATAATTTCATCAAGACTAATCATTTAAATGGTAATACGATTTTCTTTTTAGTATGTAGGAGAACTGAACTGTTGAATCAGGTATTGACATCGAAATAAATCAAAATGTTAACTTTTTGAGCTGAGAGAACACATTCGGAGTTATATTTAAGTGTTATATATTTAAGTGTTACATCTTAAATCTTATATTTCACACATTTTCCCTTGGTGATTGATAAAGTATCTATCTATCTAAATGGTACTCCTAATGAGGGCTTCCAAAAGTGGAATGTAACTAATATAACGTTACTTATTTTTACTCAAGTACTGTTCTTCTAAGTACTTTTACTTAGGTAAGTATATTTTATTGCTAAATAAAGGCTTTTACTTGCAATGTTTACTGTTGTCGAATTTTTCGTTCACCGCTGCACGTCAACTTCTAACGCCAAGGGGAAACACACCCAGGTGTAAACAGATGTTTCTCACACCTGGAGAAACTTATTTTCACCAGTTGATTAAAATCGTAAATCTAAAATATCATGTGCATCATTTCCCCCAAACTGTTCTGTATTTACCAATCGTCTGTGTAGCTTTTGAACCAGAAATTCAGGCGCACAAACTGAAGAGAGCAGCAGCGCGACATCGCAGGAAGAAAAAATGAAGTACGAAAAAGAAGAAGTTCGATTCGTTCGCTGATCGGCTACTTCTGCCTGTTTGGAGTCACTTCCGGTTTTAAAGTCCAGCTGCTAACGGAGCCGATAGCGACTAATGGAGGAGATGTTGTGGTGCGGGAGCTTCGTGTGATCGCTTGTACTGGCTCGTGAGTGTGGCAGCAGCAGACAGACATGTCGGTGGAGCCTCTGGTCCAGCTGCTGGAGTCTTACCGAGGAAGAGACAAAGTTGTAAGTAGTTTCATATCTAAATGATCCACTGGTTGCTATTTTATTATTGTACCATCTTAGATTTTATACCCAAGACTAGTCGCCAGTCAATCATAGGATATGAACAGCAGATTGAGCAATAATGAGCTATAACATCAGTTCTGCAAATCTAAGTTGTTAATTAATGAAATGTGTCTAAATACTTTGGCAGCTATTTCCCATAGGGAGATTTATTTAAAGTCATCTCATGGTTATTTTTTGTAATTTATTACTGTTCTATAAAAGATGATCTATCTACACTAATGCATTCATCAGAACAACCACATTTATTTGGATTTTTAACTTCATCCCTGAAAGTAACGGTTTCTTTCAGCCATTGACTCCCACCCCGTGTTTCCCCTCCTCCGTTTGTCTCATCAGATCCGGACGGCGTGTTACGGCTCGCAGCTGGTCGGAGGCCTCCTCTCGCGTAAAGCAGAAACCGACGTCTCTTCCCGTCGGCTCGGGAAGCGTCTGCTGCTGTTTTCCGCTCAGCTCAGCCACTGCAGGACGGTGCTGAGGCTGTTTGATGATCTGTCCATGCTCGCTTACTCACACAGCTATGGGCTCGGAGGAGGGGTCAGCGCCACAAAACAACACTCCTCTGTTTTTTGTAATTAATTCAGTCAGGAAGGGAGCAATGGATTCGCCTGTGTAGATGGTTTATTTCATGATAATGAAAGGATTCGCTGTTCTCAAGCATCCTGCTGTTGTAGCCTATTTAAACACACATCTATCTATGAAGTCAACATGTAAACATCCAGTTTTTAAGCAAATCATCCTCTGTAAAAGTATTTTTGACTTTTAAAAAGAAAAAGGTACACAGTTTCACCAGGTGAAATGCTGTGTTAATGCAAATCTGGCGCCATGTCTTTCAAAGGAGGAGGACGCCGGCGTGCGCTTTGTATCGGTGCTGAGCAACGTGGCCGACCAGCTGTACTACCCCTGTGAACACATCGCGTGGGCCGCGGACGCTGAGCTCATTAAAGTGAAGTCTGATAAGTGGTGGCTGTTGAGCACGGTGCTGTGGGGAACCTCGCTGCTGCTGGGAATACTCAGGTCGGCTCAAAAGCAAGATTATTCCCAGAAAATCAAAGCATATATTTGTGACCTGTTTTGCGAAATATCTCCGTTCAATCTTTAACCAAGATAAAGAATAACGTCTTATCCTTCAAGTAACATTTTGCTCTTTAGATCGCTCCGAGTTTTGCTGCTGCTGAAGAAGAAGCTGCAGAGTGATGAGGATGGAGGCGGCAACAGGTGTAGTATCTTCAGGTTTCACGCTTTGGAAATGGTTCTTTTAATGGAAAAGAACATTTCCTGATGAACCTGTGCTTTTTCTTCTGCAGCCGCTCTCATATCCGAAGACAGATGCGAAAGGAGGTACTCTCCGTCCTCAGCAACGTGGCGGACCTCAGTAACGCCATTCATTGGATGCCGCCCGGCTTTCTGTGGTCTGGACGATTCCCCAACTGGCTGGTGGGACTGATGGGCACCATCTCATCACTGATTGGTTTGATGCAGATGAACGCCGGAGACAGTGACGGGACAGACAGTCCATAGTCTTTACCTCACCTATCGATAGGAGCAGACCGGAAGTTCTGTCTGAATGATGCAGACTTATGGAAAATGCTGAGTGGGGAATGAGTAGCAGATTTGTAATGTGATCGAATTCCAGTCAGACTGTCTATGGAGATATATGAACATGTGAAATCACCTCGACCTATAACTGGATAATAAGTGAATAATCAAAGTAGACTTGTAGGCAATCATCAAAGTCCTCAGATGTGACTGAAAGCCAATTTAAAAAGTTGCAAACTGTTCAAGTACAGTATAGAGGTTTTAGAAAATGGCTAAATGGATGCAGCTCCCAGGGTGAATCTACGTTGTATTATTGTGCCATTTTCAATCTCTCTTTTCTATTTATGTAGTGATTGATCAATGTAAAAAGTGAATAAATCACCAGAATCAGCTTTATTTTTGATTCTGGTTTACACCTTTTTTCTGATTGCTGGACTCCCTCAAGAATAAATGTAATATCTCAATATATTATTATTATTAATATTATATTGAAATCCATCCATCCATCGTCAAACTGCTTATCCTGCACACAGGGTTGCGGGTATATTGAAATAATATTTAAAAAAATGATTTCTGTCAAATAGCTTAAAGGATGTAATGTCTCTAAGCTACACAACATAAACTGATTGAACAGTTTCACTAAGACTATCAGGCATTGAGCTCAGCAGAAAACAGTTTTATATAGAAACTGTCCGTTTTACTTGTAAGATTGAATAGAAGCTGCTTGAAATGTAAACTGTATAATATGTTACGTATTTTTTGATTATGGAAACTAATCAACTTTTCTAATAAAATGAATTGACTGTTTGATTGTTGCTTGATAATCGATTGAGCAGGCCTGAAAGTGTCAACGTGACGTTGCCTTCAAGTGCTTACTGATGGATCGGGATTTAAAAAAATAGCGGCACATATAAACAACTTCATGTGCTCCACGACAGCTAAATCTAATTATAACTCGAATAGTTGAACTCTAATTGAAATTGCTAAACGTTTCGATTGTCCGTCAAATAATATATCGGGTTTTAACTCCGATGTCTGTAGAGAAAGGCGAAGAACAAACATCTATTGCCGATAAAATGAAAACGTACAGCAGCAAGTGAACGCAGCACAGCTACAGAGTCAGTAAATAAACTGTCTACTCGACATTAGCCACATTTATGACAGGAAACCCGTTTTTGTACCTTCGTTCTACTCTCACCTTCGATAAAAGCGATTCCGCGAGGCTGCTGCGGTTTTCAGTATGACGAATAAAACAAAGCCAAAGTTTTGGAAAATACTGATACCCCAAACCACCTGAACTCATCTGTCGTGGCACCCAGAGGACCTCGGTGTGGCCACAAAGGACCCGAGCAGGACCGAAGAGAGGTGAGCGATGCTCCTTTCTCTGCACACCGAGCGTCCTTCAACACACACACACACACACACTGAGATCTGAGTTAGGCAGTAAGCTCCTCGTCGGCTGCTGCGGGCAGTAATTAGCCTACTTGATGTTAACTTGTTAGCATTGAGCTACTTTGACGGCCTGCCCAAGAAGTGAATGGAGATCTGACTCAGGAGTCTGTGTAGCGTCAGAGAAGTTTGACTTTATTGTCTCTTGAACTTGCCCCGTTATGTTCTGTCCTGGCTGGAGAGATTTGGGTAAGTGTATTTTTTTCTCCTTGTGAAATTTAACTACATGTTTAAACACGAATCATCGCTACGCCGAATTTACCTGGAACCCTAACGTGATTTCTAAAATGTTAATTGGCTCTCTGAAATGAATCAACAGAGAATGCGTTATGAAAAATAGAGATTTTCAAATGAAGTTTGGTTTGCTCGGCCTGAGTTGCGGTGGGACACAATCCAAGCGCTGCGTTGTTCTTCATGCAAATGAGCGTCAGATGCAGAAATGGCAACTGAATTACACGTGTAAACAAAACCGTCACAGATGGAAGTGATCCTCGGCTCCACGGGACGCTTCCACATTGTCCACCATGCCGATGTCTCACAGTCTCAAACTCACTCAAATGAACCACATAGCATTATTTTATTATTAGATAACAATTCAGTACACGCATATCAACGTATCTTGTAGTTTTACACAGTTATTCAGATCAAAACGTTGGATCGGTGCATCCATATTACACATATTGTTCATGTCGTCCTCACACTTTGAACCCTCGATGTCTTTATCTTGATGTTCACGTTGTCCTAAGGTTGTGCTTCAGATAGCGGCGGCTTCAACTCCTGGTGTCCACTTCTAGCACAGAACACAAGTCTTTTTTTTGATTGATCAATTATTATTTTAATATTTTGTGTAAATGTTAAATTATGTATTTGGAAAAACCATTGAACCAACATCCTGATCCTTGAATCGAACCTCTCTCGCCAAACAGGCTCCCGTTAAAAATGAGCTCAGACGTCTGCCCCGCCGATCGCCCCCCATCCTCGTGTCCTGCCTCCGCTCCTGTCGACGAAGCCTCGGTGCCGCCGCGAGGTTCCGAGGCGGGGGAGGTTGACTCCTACAATCTGATCGAGCCTCCCCCGTTGGACTGGAGGTCCGACTCCTCCAGCGAGACGGGCTCAGCAGAGGACCTGGACGACCCCGGCATCCATCCCCCTGCTGAGGATCCAGACGGGACGAGTCCGGCCGAGCCGGCGTTGCCGCCTCTGTTTGCTGTCGGCGCTGCGGCTCCACGCGATGTGGCAGCGCCGGCCCGGGATATTTCGGTGGAGCCGGAAGACCCTCGCGGGTTAGTTGAGGCAGCGGTTTGTGCCAACGCCGCGTCGGCGGCTGGCAACGAGGTGAGCGATGCGGAGAGCGCGGTCAGCGAGCGGGAAGCGGAGGTCGCTGACAGGAGGTCAGCCGACGAGGACCACGGCCGCATCCACAACTTGCTTAGCCAGCTCCAACTGATGGGGGAAGAGCCACCGCCTCGCACCGCCCAGCGCCGGCAACCCCACCCGTCTGAGCTGGAGGCATGCGCTCCCCCCCCCTTAACACAAGACCCCACGGAAACCACCGGGCTGCTGTTCTCCGAAAGCCACCGGAGAGACGTGGCGGGGCTGCTGCACTTCACGGACGTCAGCGCAATGCAGAGTCCCACCTGTCTGTCCCACGGAGGAGACGTGGACGCCGTGGTGTCAGTTTCCTACAGCCGGGAGGATGCTCAGAGGTTCTGGGGCCGCTGTGGGAACGGGCAGCAGCAGCAGCAGCAGCAGCAGCAGCAGCAGCAGCGGCAGCGGCACAGGGACGACTCAATCACCTCGCTGCCTGACGATGAGTATCCCGAGCCGGTGTGGATGAAGCTGGGCGAGGAGCCACCGGAGGAAGAGGAGGCCGCCGCAGAGGGCGAGCAGGTCATCGAGGTACTTTTGATTTAATTTGCTGAAAAGGGAGCGGATTGTAAACTCCCAATTTAGTAATGTTACGTTTGATGTATTAACTCAGTTCGTACAGAAGAACCTGCTGCACGTGCCACTCGTGCAAATTACTTTTTTATATATATATATTTTTGCATCATATTCATTTCCGTCCTCACTGTTCATTAAATGCTCCTCCTGCTGTCATTGCAGACTGCTGATCACCCCTCATATAAAGACGGTGAGTCGCTTCAGCACATTTGAACTTTAGAAATACTGTTGTTGGTTTTTTTCTGTTGCAAATTTCACAAAGTTGTTGTCCATGTTGTTGTGTTTGGCTCTGTAGTGCCCGGTCCGTGTGACCCTGAAGACCTGTTGGATGGAGTGATATTTGGTGCCAAGTACTTGGGCTCCACTCAGATCAAATCCGACAAAAACCCGTCGACAAACGCCCGAATGAAACAGGCTCAGGAAGCTGTGGACCGCATTAAGGTGATGTCCAGTAGGGGGGCGCATTGAACAGATGTGCAACCACGGCGGTTGTTGTGTAGTTTTGTTCTTGTACAGGGATATGAAAATACCTGTTTTTGCAAGATCCAGATTCCTCTATTGTGGCATCAGCTGTGTTTTTGTTTGTTTCAGGCTCCAGAGGGAGAGTCCCAGCCGATGACGGAGGTGGATCTGTTCATCTCAACCCAGCGAATCAAAGTTCTCACGGCTGACACTCAGGTGCCTTTTCTTGCCGCTTGGAATAAGTTGATTAAAATGTACCAAATTGTTTTGAATTTCTTATATTATATTATTCTTTGTCATAGTTTTACAGTCATTATTTGGTTTGCAGCTCATAGAGCAGCTTCTAGTGTCTAGTTTAACTTTAATTTAAAAATACAAGTCTTTGCTCTGGTTTCATACTATTGTATCAACAACCTGATGTCTCCTTTGCCCACAGGAAGCCATGATGGATCACGCTCTGCAGATGATCTCTTACATTGCAGACATTGATAACATTGTGGTCCTGATGGCACGGAGGAAACGCAAAGGCCAGGATAGCGACTCGGCCTCCAACTCTTCCTCTTCATCCTCCTCCGGGCCCCAGAAGAAGTGTCTGATGATCTGCCACGTCTTCTTCTCGGACGATGTGAGTTACTTTCATCAACGTGGGTCATTGGATAGGAAAATAAATCAAACCGCTGTTGCAAGATTTCAAAAGAGAACGTCTATATTGTTTCCACAGCTTCATCATTTTGATTCCTCTGTAGTCTTGAGCTGCAGAAGTCGGGCCAACAGGTCCAGTCGTTATTTTGATATCTTTTGCCTCCTTTGATCTCGGGTCTCAGATCAAATGTGCTGTTTTTCGCTGGCCGCCAGTTTCAGCTTCAGCTCGACCTGCTTTCCTTCCTTCAGACGGCCAGCGAGTTCTCCTGAATGTCAAAACGTTCTGGCTGCCGTCCAAGTTTCCCACCGTTGGCAAGACTCAATGGGGGGAGGAAGGGTTTCTTCTTAGAAACTAGTTATCTGTGGGACACACAGGGTAGTTTTCCAAACTCTGTAAGATTTACAATGTGAGCGAGTGAATGTAAGCCGTAAATAACGAAACCGTACGTCATTGGTTTGAGGCCAACCGGGAACTATTGGAGCCCTGATGCTTTGTGTAGCGTGTGTTTTAGGTGCAATGCTTAATGTTTTTGCTAGTTCGGTAACAGGCTTGTATTTATTCATATGTATATACCCCATGCAGGCCCAGGTCATCGCCCAGGCCATCGGTCAGGCGTTCGGTGTGGCGTACCAGCAGTTTCTTCAGGCCAGCGGCATCAAGGCCAGCGACCTGAGGCCCGGCGAGTACAGCGACTACCTGGAGAGCCAGGAGCTCTACAACGGCGACCTCGCCCACTTTTCCGACTCTCAGAACATCCGAGACGTAAGCAGATTGATTTTGGCCCACATGTCTCAGGACCCGGCGACAGGCGGCGATTAATGGACGCCGTTGCAATGCAGTTTGATATTATTAAGGCTTTGCTGTTGCACATGTAAGAATAGTCGTGGTTCAGCTCATTTATTCAGCATGCAGACTGGTGCATCCGGTGTTGTTCCTGCCTCAAATGTTGTTTCTCATTTTTAAGGCGTAATACAACCAAAGTGTATCTTTTGAAGAATCCAACTTTTCCTCCCGATAGATTTGAAAGGTGTTTTTAAAAAGTGTCCCATTGGCTTCATGATTAAGATGCCAACTACATAATATGATTTCCAACGTCTCTGGTTTGATTCCAGGCTTTTGTTTCCGTCATCACATCTATCTCTTCCCTTATTTCCTGTCACCTCTATATTTGAAATAATACATACATTAAATAAAAAACGCTGCAGTTACTCCTTCATGCGACCGTTCAAGTCAGCTTGAATACATTTATTTATTTGTTTATTTTACAATGTACCTCAATTGTAACCGTGACAACTTTCAGTTGTAGATGTTTTTTGGTGGGGGGGCTGAATAACTGGCTAACCAAATGTCCACCTTTTTGTTGCCGCGTGTCCGTGCTTCAGGTGGTCATCACCAAGGCTGCTGGCGAGATCCTGGGTCTGGCGGTGGTGGAGTCGGGCTGGGGTTCCATCCTGCCCACAGTGGTGGTGGCAAACCTCCTTCACGGAGGCCCTGCGGAGCGCTGCGGCGAGCTCAGCATCGGGGACCGCATCATGTCTGTAAACGGCACCAGCCTGGTGGGTCTGCCCATCACCACGTGCCAGAACGTCATCCGGGTAAGAACGGAAAAGCGGTAGCAAACCTTTAATAACAAAAATGACTTGACAGACGCCAATAATAAGAGTTGGGTTGTTGTTATGCTGGAATAGCATAAATTGTGCACATTTGAGTGATGCTCCCTTCTTATGGACGGTGTATTGTTCTGAGTGGTGCACCAGATGGCACTGTGTTTCCATGCAGTGTGAGTGCACATACACCCGTATTAGTTCTTAGGGGGGTTTAGTTTTTATTCAGTTGTGTAAAGCTGTTATGTTTGCACTCATAGTCAATATTTCAATAGTTTTAAGATTATCCCCCTGTCAAGGTGAAACATTTATGTATAAAATGTCATAAACACCTGTATAATGGCATCAATGATCCCTGCACTGAACTCATTCATAATGTGTAATGCTTTGAAACTGTCATACAACTTTGTGGTGATTTGTGAGGCTGTAGTTAAACATTCTGTTGCACTGTGTTGTATTAGCGTATATAGAAGATGTCGCACGCAAGACAACATTAATGACGAAAACTGTGTGACGAAAAACAGTGACACCACCTTTTTTTCTTCTTTTTTTTTAACAAAAATGATCTAAATAACATTTTGTCTTTATCGCAGGATTTAAAAAGCCAAAAGTATGTGAAGCTTAGCATCGTCCACTGCCCGCCGGTCACCATGGCAATCATCAGGCGGCCAGATCCCAAGTTTCAGCTGGGCTTCAGCGTGGAGGACGGCATTGTAAGTCACTATTAGTATCCTCTGTGGGGATCTATTAAGTCTTTCGTTTGTTTGAAACGAAAAAATTCCCCTCTCTCTTCCTGTGCAGATCTGCAGTTTGATGCGCGGCGGTATAGCAGAGAGAGGAGGCATCCGTGTTGGGCACCGCATCATTGAAATCAACGGTCAGAGTGTCGTCGCCACACCACACGACAAGATCATCCAGATCCTCACCAACGCTGTTGGAGAGGTGAGATGAAACGCTTTTTCTCATGAATACGGTAAAAGGTAGTATTCCTCTCTCCAGAGTTTGATTATTAATCACATTTAATCAAAAAAAATGTTTTTTTCTCCCGCTCTGGGCAGATTCACTTGAAGACCATGCCAGCCTCGACGTATCGACTCCTGACAGGACAGGAGCAGCCGGTGTTTCTATGAGCTCTGCTGCATCGAGGACAAAATACTGCGCAGTGTTCAAGCTACATGGACTTTTGCCAAACTAAGAAAATATTATGCAAGTTATCACACAGCATATCGTACGCTGTTGTCGCGCCACTGAACACAACAAACTGGGCTAGTGTTTTTAAGGTGGAAAGTGGATTGTTATATTTTGAAGCAACTTTTAAAGCAACAGTGATAGATGGTAGCTTTTTTGTTTGTATTTATCTGACATTTAACGATGCACCCGGTAGCTGAGGTATATTCATTCGTGTGCAGTAAACTTTTTCACTTGACTTGAGGATGCTGTACCTTTTGGTCTTCTGGCCCGGTGTGCCTGCAGAAACTTCCTGTGCTTGCAGGAGAAACATTGTTGAATCAGGAAGGACAGGTTTTTATTTCTTTGTGATGCACTTCCTCATGTGTATATCCACAAGTGTCTTTCACACACATTAGAGCGCTCTGTTTCATTTATACAACGCTTCCCGGAATGTGCCTGGAATGAAGCAGGTATCATGCACAATTAAAGGTAGCTGCCATATTTCATAGAAAGGTGTGTAAATTTTTAAGAATTCACAGTTTTGGATGTTCATTACTTGTAAGATATCTCCTTGATGTTATTCATTCAGTCCTTTGTCACTGAATAGGCTTCAGATGCAGAGTTTCTTTTTTTCATTTTAAAACAAATGTCAAGTCTGTTTACATTGGACAGCTTTATGAATATGCTGTCCCCGCCATACATGTTGGTAAAAGAAATATACGTCAAAACTGATAGTAGCACAGTTCTTTGTAACTCTTGCAAATACGATGCGATTTATTAATATTTCTACTGCTATTTTATAACTGCACAATGTAATTGTATGCTGCTTGGGCTAATAAAATGTAAATGTATTTCATTGATGTGAGTCTTATTACAAGATGCATTGAATGTGGGCTGATACATAACACAGCGCTGTCAATGCCGGGTCAATCACGTGTCTTCAGTTACAAAAACATAGATACAATCCAATCATATTCTTTACCGGCTTCTGTGACCCCGCCCCTGGAACATACATCGGCCAATCAGCGTTGCGTTCGGGCGGGACCTTCTTCAGCTCACGCCTGCAAACATTGGGGAAATGAAGAGTCAATGACAAGCTACCGGCCGTCCGTGTTTTCCGCAATACCGAGAGGAGATTTTTACCAGCCGTTCTACAGAAAGGTAATGACATGTAACCGCTTCAGAGCAGGTTGTTTTCAGCCTGACGTTTTCGAAAAGGTCGTTTTTTAGCCATCACTATGTCACATGCTAAGAAGCTATAGGTGAATGTAACATACACGTTAGCTAAATGTTTTCCTCTATTGCTTTCTAGCTTAACTCCTACTCTGTGGTTACGTCAGCTAATTATGATATGATTTAACCTCTAGTCATGGACGAGACTGGCAAGTGTAGTAGCTTGTAATTGCATTTTAATTATGTTTTAATTCTACATTTAATTGCCTGGTGTTGGTTTTTAACACCGTAATGGAGGTTTAAGATGCTACATTACCACTACATCCGCTTGCATCAAGTTATCTGCGTGTCAAATACACTACAGAACACTATTATACTATGTTCAGAGCTGTAAGCATCCATCACACTGCATAAAACCGAGAGGAAAAACCCGTCAATACACTGGATGCTGTACTGACATTTGAATATGTAAAGTTACCAACAGAAGGAAAGGAGTTCACGTGTTTATAAGCAAAATAAATGGGCCTGGCAATGGCTTTCTAACCAGGTCTAAATCATGAGCCACGGCTTCAGATTATCGACTAACACAGTTCTCTGGAGGCCTCACAGAGCAAAAGTACATGTGAAAGTCTGTGAGGGAACCAGGTAAGCCGTCAGGATCAGCGGGCTTTTGAGATAAAGCAGGGGATTGTCCATCATCGCATCAGGCACACGAGATAACCTTCACTCAAAGAGAACGGGCAAAATAACAACCTGACGGATCCATCACGTACGCTTTAACATTCTTCTCAACATGCGTGCCTGAATTAGAAGTTTTAACTTATAAAAGTTGCTGATAGGGCAATGCAACTCCATAAAAGTCCCATCTTTAGTTGAAGTTGGGACATTTCACGTGTCCCTCCCGACAACACCGAGGACGCCCTGCTGAACGTTCCCTTTCCCCGTCACTATTTGTGTGTTGCAGCTCTGCGTCATGGCCAGGTAGCCGCTCAGAGCGATGGGATTTTTTCGACAGATTTCCCTCCTGCTCTGGAAGAACGTCACATACCGCAGGAGGAACAAGGTAGCCACGTTTTAATTCAACCTAAAAGTATTTCATCCCTGCTGCTGTATCCCCTGTCAGGCCACATTATGGCTTTAGCTTGGTAGATGAGGTCTATGAAGGTCGTTGATTATTTATAACAGCTCCTATGTTTTCCTCTCATGCAGATCCAGCTGATCATCGAGCTCCTATGGCCGCTCTTCCTCTTCGTCATCCTCATCTCTGTTCGTCATTCACACCCTCCGTACAAACAGAGCCAATGTGAGTGGTCTTGTGCAAAGTGTGTCTTTTCAGGAACACACACACTTACAGTACAGAAAAGGCTTTACGTCGAACCCGCTCAGGAGGATTAAGTGTCTCTTGTAGCCACATTTGATTTCCTAACCTCTTGTGTTCGTGACCTCTTTGAGAAGTCTGTAATTAGCATTAGCGCAGCAACATAATTAAACGCAACACCTGCACGACAGAAAACGTCAGTTTATGCATTACATTATTTTATGACCCCCTAATTCTGTCTTTATTCTGTAGAAAATCAACAGAACAAAGCCTTTCTGATCACTAAATTCAAGTATTCAGTGCTAATTCGACGGGTTTTAATTTCCTATGCAGGCTCATTTACGTTTTAACTTCCTACTTTAATGTTTCCCTAGTAAATGAGTGTACATTAGGTATTAGGAAAAAAGTTGTAAAATGCACTTAGTTTTGGTTGTGAGATTTGCGATTTTTAGTTACGTGTACTTTCCTTGACATTTACCCGAGGAAAGTATTGGAAAATGCTCCTTGTGAAGGCAGCTTTTATCGGGTTCTGGTAAAATTCTGGTTTATGATTTTTGTTGTATATTTGTTTAAAAACAGCAGTCTGGGTTGTACTTGTATTACTGTTGGGTCGGCTGCTTGTAGATTATGTTTCAGGTCTCTGCCACAGTAGTTTCATTGTTTTGTATTTCGAGGCTGATCTTATTTTTGCTTCTCTTCTTTTGTAGGTCACTTTCCAAACAAAGCCTTGCCGTCAGCCGGCACCTTGCCCTGGATTCAGGGCATAATTTGCAACATCAACAACCCATGCTTCCACAGTCCAACACCGGGGGAGATGCTGGGCCAAGTCGGCAACTTTGACAACTCCATGTAGGTAAACTGGAGTTAAAAGATGGACGGCTGTCTGGAGTTTACCTGGATCGTTGTAGAATAAAACAGCCCAAGAGATGAAAAACTGTAGTCAGTTAGAATGTATGTTGATGTTGTTTTTTTAAATCGCCCAAATGTCACTGACTGAATTCAGTTCATCAAAGCAAGAAAACTGTATAGAATACTTGTAAATGAGTCTAACCTAACCCTTAAGTCTCTTTAGTCTGAGAATTGTTGCTGGTTTACCAACACAAACGTTTGGTTTAATCCATAATTTCATTTTTTTTCATTAATGTAAATGCTGAACAGCTGCATTCATGAAGCTTTTTTAACAGCTTTGCAAGCTGCTACTCACTTTTGGCCCAAAATCTAAAGATTTAGGTGTATTTCGTCACAAAGGAAGGCGAGTCCACACAATGTGCCTGTGTAACCAGATTAATGCCCACACACAAAGTGTACTTCTAGCATCATAGCAAACTCATCCTTTGAGCTCACTGCAGTGAGCTACTATTCCTGCCATCAAGATCAATCTGGGGCCTTTGTCATGTTCTAAGAACCAAACGGTTTTCTAATTTGCCCAGAAGTTAAATTAATCCCCTGCACACTTCATTGAACACAGTTACTATTTGCAGATTTGAAGGTGTTTACTGGTAAAGATGTTGTCTCCGTAGACTGTCCCGTCTCTTCGTGGACGCCCAGACGGTGCTGTCCTACAGTGGGAACCGGAGCTTCTCCGGCTTTCAGGACCTGATGGAGAGCGTCCGAAGGCTGGGAGAGAGACCTGGAGCCTGGCCAAGTACACCGCAGCTAGTTTGACTCTTCTTTAGCACCCAGCTAACGTTGTGACACTGGAGCAGCTTTCCGCTCTCTCTGCATATGTTTCTTTTCGAAATACTCGACCAACGTCTTTATTCACTGAACAGAAAACTCGAGGCAGCTCTTTCCCCAGAATTCTCTGAGCAGGACTGGAAGCTGATCTGTATGAATGGCTTTAAACAGGTGTCGAGTGACCGGATCATTGTGTCCATTTACTGCTGTTGTGAAGCAGCGCCGAGTGGCCGAGTGGCTTCTCTCCGCTGCGGGCGGATTAAATTACACGACTCGCCCAGACAAACAATTGGATGAATGAAAGCAAGTGGGTTTTCCAGCAATAAATCCCACACTGCTCTCCTCTATCTATAAAGAACGTTTTGACCTGAAAATTGTCGTTGAGATTTCTCAGGGTAACCAGAAGACTAAAATATCTAACTTAAATTAGTCCCGATGGAACGATTTAATAATGATGGTTTGGTATTTTCCTGGTAAACTGACCAAACCACAGGCAAATACAGAAATATAAAATATGGAATAATGCTTATTGGTGAAATGAGTCATAAGCATGAAGTAACCGGCCTAATGCCGTGTTTCTGCCGTAGATTTGCCAGTAGAAGAATACCTGAGAGCCAACGAGACGTTCTCCAGCTTCCTGGTGACCAGCGGCGGCCTGCCGGCTGTGACTGTGGACCAGTTGCTGAAGGCTCGTCTGGATTTTCGGGTGAGGAATCTGCTGGGTATCCTTGGATAAGAAACAATTCATGAAAAGAAATAGGATCCTCTTTGGACGTCAACATTTAGATTGAATTAAATTGCTTAACCTGTTCTGCGGAGCTTCATTTTGAACATTGACATAAAGCGTTTTCTTTGTTTTAAAACCCACTATTTCTGCATAGTTGCAGATAAAAATTCGCTTCACCAATGTTATCAGTTTTTTACTGTTTGTAGAATTACAGATATATAGCGGATATATGATGTTTATCCTTTAAAAAATAACATTTTCACAGGTTGCTCTATCTTGATGGACACGGACGGAGATCCTCCCTTGTTTTAACATAAATTCATTAACTAAAATAGAAATAATGATTGTTGAACTTTTCAACAAATATATGTAAATACGTTATAAAATTAACTATACAATACAGAAAAGTTTCTATCAGCATTAATGATAATTATCGGAAAATAAGTTTGATGTATTATTTGTATGAGCCTAACTGCTTTAATTTAATGTCATCCATCCAGGTTTCTGTGGCTGGTGCTCAACTGCAGCTGAAGGACTTGGTGTGCAACGCGAGCATGTTGGGACAGTTTCTGAAGGTGGAAGGAGGAGAAGCCGCCATGAAAGATCTTCAGACTCAGCTTTGTAGCCTTCCAGCTGATGTGCTGCAGGAAGCCGAGCGCCTCTTTCTCTCTCAGCTCGACTACACCAAGTTCTTTACGGTAGGAAGCAGCTTCCTTTTGCAAATTCATTCGTGACCCCAAAATCAACACATGCAAATACAGTCTCGTTGCTGTCTGCTGTGACACGTGATGACCTTTAGTAAGTCGCATCAGTAAACCTGTCTGTTGGTCCTTCCTGTCAGAGAGACCGTCTGCTGGCCAACGCGGGAGACCTAAGGGTCATCAGTCAGGCCGTCACCTCCGTTTCCCAAGAGCTGGCCGTCCTCATCGATGACGTAAGAACGCACGTTTTTTTTCATGTCCATCTGTGTTTGTATCTGCTTTGAAAGTCACTTAATTGGACATTTTACATTTGATTTCTTTTTCATTTAGCGGTTTTCTTTTTTTATATTATGTTTTCTCATTTTCTGAATAAAAAGGTACTGAATTTTCTCCCTGCAATAAAAATCATCTTCGCATATCTATTTTCTCCCTTCACTTCTACTCTCTTCCTTTTTTCCCCTGCTTCTCCAAATCTTCTGTTCTTACCTCTCTGTATTCCTTCAGTTCTCATCTCTGTCCAGCTTCGCGGACATGAGCACAGCTCTTCGCCTGTTGTCTCCAGAAAATCGCTCGGCGATGCCCAGGGAGAGTTTTCGTGCCTTTTCGAGGATCATGTGCGGTCACCCTGAGGTTGGCGGTGAGCGCATCCCGTCACTGAACTGGTATGAGGACAATGACATCAAGTCCTTCTTAGGAAAGAATGGCACTGAAGACACAGACCCGGAGACGGACGGGGACAACAACACCAGTGAGGAGCTTTGATATTAACGAAAACCTGCAAAACTGAATCAATGGTTTTCTCTGCAAAAGTTTTAGAGTGCTCCTCTTCTCATTTGCAATTTACGATAAATAAATAAAAAACCAGCTTTCTTGTGGCCCAATCAATTTGTGTTCTTTAGGACCCACACCGACACCTTAAATGAGTTTAACCCGTTGTTTTTGTCTTACTTGTGCTTTCCTCTATGCAGCTCCCTTCTGTAAAAATTTGATCCACGGTCTGGAGTCCAACCCTCTGTCCCGCATTGTGTGGAGAGGAATAAAACCTCTGTTCATCGGAAAACTGCTTTACACACCCGACACTCCTGCAATACAACAAGTCATGAAAGAGGTACGGTTTCAAACCTCAGAGTCCATCCAAGCGCCGGCACCCTACAAACTTTCTGTCCTCTAGAGAAAAATTATCATCATGTCGTTAAAGCTAACTAGTATTTGTGTCTGCTGAAGGTAAACAAGACATTCGAGGACATGCAGATCCTCCAGGAGCTGAATGCAGCCTGGATGGAAGTCGGACCACGAGTCAAGACTTTCATGGAGAGCAGCGTGGAGATCCAGCTCCTGCAGGTCTGATTTAACCACTGCTCTCTCTCTCTCTCTCTCTCTCTCTCTCTCTCTCTCTTGAGAAAGGGTGAGTGCTAGAAATACAGTTTGTGTGTGAGCATTAGTCTGATTACACAGTCACATTGTGGGGACTCGCCTTCCTTTTTGACGAAATACACCTATATCTTTAGATTTAGGTCAAAAGTTAGGATTAAGTTTTTATCGGTCTTCAGGTAACAAATGTAAGTCAATGTAAGGTCACCAAATGTCTTGAATTGACAACCGTGTGTGTGTGTGTGTGTGTGTGTGTGTGTGTGTGTGTGTGTGTGTGTGTGTGTGTGTGTGTGTGTGTGTGTGTGTGTGTGTGTGTGTGTGTGTGTGTGTGTGTGTGTGTGTGTGTGTGTGTGTGTGTGTGTGTGTGTGTGTGTGTGTGTGTGTGTGTGTCACAGGATCTGCTGAGGCGGCCAGAGGTCGCGGTACTGGTTAACCTGCGCCTGGAGAACACATCCTGGACGGCCTCTCGGATTGCACGTTTTCTGTCCACACCCTCGCCAGATGCCCCGAGGAATCCTAAAGCACCGCCTACCTGGCTGGACATCTACAACGACCTCGGCCACACCATCACCACCCTCGCAGAAGTCTCTGAGGTCATCATCCCCTGGCATTCTTTTGTTTGGTTTTTCTCGGGCATATAATACTTTTACCTGCTTTTTAGTCACAAGGATTAGACGTCACTTTTGAGCTCTTTTATATTCTTAGGAAATTGGTTGGATGGGAAAATAGTCAAGTAGTAAACAGTGAATCAGTACAAGGTTTAAATAAAGTTTTACTTGCTTGTCCATTTTTTAATCATTCATCGTGTTTGTGTTTCCTTTATTCTCTGCAGTGTTTCTCTCTGAACAAGCTGGAGGGGTTGGAGTCCGAGGGTCAGATGATTGACAGGGCTTTGGAGCTCCTTGAGGACAGGCAGTTTTGGGCTGGTGTGGTTTTCCTGCTGCCCAACTCCTCGTCCCCTGACCTGCCGCCACACGTCTCCTACAAAATCAGAATGGACATTGATGATGTGACCAGGACCAACAAGATCAAGGACAGGTAACTGAGCAAGAACAAAAACATCCTTTGTTAATGGAGCCCTTCCTTAACATCACCTCCGTTGAACTTTTCTGTTCTTAGAAGTGAAAGTAAACTGTTTCGGGGCCATGTGACTACAGCTTTTCCGTCCATTTCTTCAGCCATACATACTTGTAGTGAATATGGATTTCAAAAAACTAAACCCTCATTTGCGTGTTTTTTTTCCTCCAGATTTTGGGATCCTGGTCCTGCAGCTGACCCATTTAATGACATGCGCTACATCTGGGGCGGCTTTGTGTACGTTCAGGACCTAGTGGAGAGTGCTGTGAGCCGCATGCTGACCGGAGTCCAACAAACCACCGGCATCTACATCCAGCAGATGCCGTATCCCTGCTATGTGGACGATGTGTGAGTCGCATACTGTCCTCTCATTTTTAAAAGAAAGTGTGCACACAGTGTCACGTCGTGGCGCCGGAAACAGCTCAGAACCGCTGTGACACTAGAAGCTTGTCTGTAGCAGCAGAGAGTCACTTTATAAAAGCCTAATGTGGTCACCATTAACAGTTTCCTCCGGGTGCTGAACCGCTCTCTGCCACTCTTCATGACGCTGGCCTGGATCTACTCGGTGGCCATGATCATCAAAGGCGTGGTGTACGAGAAGGAGGCGAGGCTGAAGGAAACCATGAGGATTATGGGTCTGGGAACGGGAACGCTGTGGCTCAGCTGGTTCATCAGCAGCATTGTTCCTTTCCTGTTCTCTGCAGGGCTCCTCATTGCTCTGCTCAAGGCAAGATGACCACTCACTCAACACATGATGATATATACATATATATAGAAATGATTGATTCTTTCATTTCTAGACTGATAGTAAAGTGCAAAATAATTCTTTATATTGCATATTGTGTGGTTCAATGTAAAGCGTTCACGTCAACGTGACGGGTTGGTGGAAGCATTCTACAGCGAGGCCTTGATTCCGGTTTGTGTTGTTTCCAGTGGGGGGACATTCTGCCATACAGCAACCCAGCTGTTGTGTTTTTCTTCCTGACGGCGTTTGCCACCGCCACCATCATGCAGTGCTTCCTCATCAGTACGTTCTTCTCTAAAGCCAACCTGGCCGCTGCATGTGGAGGGCTGATCTACTTCGGCCTTTACCTGCCTTACGTACTGTGTGTAGCTTGGAGAGACCGGCTCACCACCACCTACAGAGTCCTCGCTGTAAGTAAAATAAAACATTGAGAACGTTTCTCTCCACGTTTCCACAAAATGAATTGGACAAAAATTATGATTAGCTGTACATAGTTATTTTTAAGAAAAAAATAGAAATACTTAACGTATAGATTGCATGAGAAAGTAGACCATTACATTTAATGTATCTAATTATTCAAATGTAACTTACCTGCAACACAGCATTGCAGCATTTTAAGTGTTCTTGTGCCAAGGTTGATAGCTAGATCCGAACTCTCTTTTCTCAGAGTTTCCTGTCTCCTGTGGCCTTTGGCTTCGGATGTGAGTATTTCTCTCAGTACGAAGAGCAAGGCGTGGGCATCCAGTGGTCAAACCTCCACTCCAGTCCCGTGGAAGGAGACTCCTACAGCTTTACTACCTCTATAGTCATGCTCTATGTGGATGCTTTCATCTATGCTGTGGCAGCCTGGTACATCGAAGCTGTGTTCCCTGGTACGAGGATTAGTGTCATATTAAGTGTCATTTCTTTTGTGTTGAGTGAGCAAAGAGGGTTGGGTTAATAGTTTTTGAGAATTTCCCATGTGTTTGACAAATGAGTACACTACTACTACATTGTAAACATGTTTTAATTTTAGACAGGACTAGAGCTTTTTGTTTGATGACCTCATTTCATTTAGAGAAAAAGCAATTTTAGATTCTATAGCTGCAACTTCAAGCAAATTGGATGTAATCGATAGCTTTATATATTGTTAAAAATGTAAAATTACATCTCAGTATTAGTATATACTGTTTTTTCTTAAACATTCTATTTTTATTGTGCTGCAATGGCTTTTTAGAAACCCAATGAATATGTTTTTCAGATGTATTATTGGCCACTATATCTATAGGTTAGCACAAACATATTCTGACTGTTTAAGTGACACTGGTTCTTTCATCAAAATGCAGTTTTAAAATAATGATCTTGAGTGTGTTACACCAGGTCAATATGGGATCCCAAGGCCTTGGTACTTCATCTTCCAAATCAACTACTGGGGTGGAGTTCCTCTGGAGGCCGGCATGCCAATCCCGCCCCCACCCACAGAAGAAGATGAAGGTACAAAGAAATCATAGCTACATTTGGCTTTCTTTGTCAAAACCAGACTGGAAAAGTATTTTTGCAGGCCATCAATTTGTGAACAGATGTCGTATTTCTGATACATTTCTTGTTTATTGGACACAGTTCTGGTCTCAACACCAGCAATAAGTCTGTGCTTGTTGTTTTGTGTTATGTTAAAGCCAATAGTCAAGTTGATGAGCCTAGTCAATAAGCCCATTAACTACAGAGGTTCAGAACAAGGAGACTGGAGCTGACAATGTTGTCAACATTTTAATTGTGTCTGTGCAGCGAGTCTGACCTGTGTTACCCGTAATGCCACATCACTTATTTTCACACCCTGATGGCCGATGACTTCTGCTCAAATACTACGATTGTAGTATTAATAGTATAAATCACTGTGAGAGGATAATTACCACTAGGTCCTTTTCCATTGTTTCTCACCCACATTTATATATTCAAGTGGACGTTGTCCCTTTTAAATACATTAGAAGTAATTCTTTTTTATCATCAGATCAGATTGAGCCAGAACCGAGTGACCTTATCCTGGGCGTGAGCGTCAGAAACCTGGTGAAAATATACAAGAAGGGAGGCAAACTGGCCGTGAATCACCTCAACCTAAAGTTCTACGAGGGGCAAATCACATCTTTCCTCGGCCACAACGGAGCCGGCAAAACCACCACCATGTAAAGAGAAAGGATGAGTAAAGGCCGATCACTATAAGCGCTAATGTGTTCAATCTTTATGGGCTGTTTCGAACTTAATTTTATCAAGGATTTCATACCGATAAATCCCACAATTTATTTTATCTGGATATTATAATAATAGCTACAACAGGTGCATGATGGGGGAAAATGACAGAGAGAAGATTGAGTTACTATGCTAGCGTCAGCACGCCAGTGCTCACAGGATAAAATAACAGATTTGTATCGATTAAAGTGGAAGATGTGCTAATGCATCCGTTGTTTGTCAGATCTGTCCTTACTGGCCTGTTTCCACCGACTTCGGGAACTGTGTACATTAAAGGGCTGGACATCCGTCATGACTTGGACATCATCCGGAGGACGCTGGGAGTTTGTCCACAACACAACGTCCTGTTTGACATGTAAGACTTGCTTTCCAGCATTCATGTTCTTTCACTAAAACTTGTGACACGCTGTTATTGAACATCGCTTTGGACTTGTGTGGGTGGGTTTAATAGATGGATTTGAATTATTAGTGATAACCACTTTTATGGACTCTGCACTATGAAATAAGGGATTGAATACTTAAAATGATCATATTTTTTCTCTGTTGCAGACTGACAGTGGAGGAGCATGTGTGGTTTTATGGGTGTCTCAAGGGTTTGTCTGAAGCAGAAGTGAAAGCTGAGCTGGACACTCTGCTGGAAGATGTCGGCCTGCTGCATAAACGACATGAACAGACCAAAAACCTCTCTGGTAAGCCTAATAGTTGGATTGCTGTATATAAACATGACCATATTTTGTAGAAGGGGATGTCAATCCAAAACCTCCTTCTGTGTCTCTGTCAGGTGGAATGCAGAGAAAGCTGTCGGTGGCAATAGCCTTCGTTGGAGGCTCCAAGGTGGTTGTTTTGGATGAACCCACAGCCGGAGTTGATCCATACTCACGCAGAGGGATCTGGGATTTACTGCTTAAATATCGCAAAGGTGAATGATCGGGTCTATGGATCTCGTTGTTATTGGAAAGTCACATTGAGTCAATAAATACAGTATACTTTGCCAGATCCATTCTTTCTATTTTAGTCTTGCTGTAAAACCTGGGGGTACTTTTCTTTTCGGAAATGGTGACAATCTAGAAACTGGAAGGAGATATCCCAACTTAAACCCCCCCAAAAGTCTTTGACCAACATAAAAAAATAAGTCAATATGTGTCTGTTTATGTCTTTCTCCCTCAGACCGGACCATCATCCTGTCCACCCACTACATGGACGAAGCAGAGCTGCTAGGTGACCGGATTGCGATTATCTCCCAGGGAAAGCTGTGTTGCTGTGGCTCACCTCTCTTTCTGAAATCCCGCCTTGGATCTGGCTACTATCTGACCGTGGTAAAGAGGGAGGGACTGAATACCAGCACTCCCAGCAGCACCAGTATCTGCACCAGCACAAGCACCAGCACCAACAAGCTGCCCGCTCTCAAGGTCTATCTTTAATAATCCTCAAAAATGTGTATACACGCATGCTTTGCCGCTTTGCTGTCACATGCATCCTCCAAATGTCCATTCCTAAAATCGCAAATTATAATTTAAAAAAATGATATTTTAATGTTGATCTATATCTTAAAAAGTTAAGTTCAATAACCTGGATGGGTTGATAACAACAGGGCAGGATTGAAGTAAAGACAAAAATAAAACAAACAAATCTTTGTGTTTCAGGACAGTGAGTCCTCCATGAGTGAAGACACCGGCCTGGGAAGTGAGGAGAGTAGCTCATGTGAGTGTCACTGAGGCCGTTCAATGTTCGTTAATAAGTGCAGCAATGAGTTTTTACTAACTGCATGTTCTTTCCCCCCCCCCCACGCCTTATTGTGTCCGCTGCAGACCTCGCGGCGTTGCTCTCCCTGGCGCAGCAGCACATCGCGGGGGCGAGACTAGTAGAGGAGTCGGGGCGCGAGGCGGTGATCAACTTGCCGCAGACAGCAGCTAAGGACAGCAGCCTGGCCGTCTTCCTGTCCGAACTGGATCAGAGGCTGACCGAGCTCGGCATCAGCAGCTACGGGCTGTCAGACAGCACACTGGAAGAGGTGAGACGTGTGCATTGTTTTGGATGAATAAATGAATAAGCTACCTGGTAAACGCTCAGAAGACATTCAGTGAGCTTCCATTTTTAATTTTTTTTATAAACCAAACAAAGAGTATTGGTAGAGGAACAAGAGTTAGCAACACCTTAGAGACCATCGGTACTAATATTGACTTGACTTCAAGATTCATGATTTTTACAAATAACGAATTTTATTACAGCTAACGTAAAAGAGTGCTTTACCTAGAAACGCTTTCCTACCAACCATGCCGAGTTAAATGTAGTATGTGTGAGCGTGCAGGAGCTTAACCACGCCTTATCTGTAGGGCTGGATATTTGTGGAGCTGCCATGTTCTTAACAGGATTAAACGTTAGCATCAGATTAGCACTGGTAGTGCACTCTGATAGGTGTACTTACTCCTAGGAACTCACCCTCTGCTCTGTTAGTTTTGATAAATGCTTTTTTACTGCCACCTGCTGCCTGCATCTTCACTTAATAGGGCCTGAAGAGTATTTTCAGTTTCAGTTCCTTATCAAAAAAGGGAACATCTTTTGTTTTCATACCTACAGCAAGAAAACTAATTTCATCTTAAAGCACTTTGAACTTAAAGCTGCATTAGTTGAGAGTTATTATTAAAAATCCAGCCATCTTGACCTCCAACAGATTTTAGGTCACAACTAAAATCGTTCCACTGCAAAAGCATCTTGTTGTGTCTGTAAGTAAGAATTTAATTTTTGTTTCATGGTCATTTGGTCCATTTTTAGATCTTCCTGCGAGTGGCAAAGGAAACTGGCGTGGATGAGGAAGCAGATCCACAGGCCGGATCTCCCTGCAGGCAGGCGTCATCAGTTGGGCAGATGGCTGAGAGACAACGTGATGAAGAACCAGAAGCCGGTAAGCATAAAAACTTGCAGACGCATGGATTTGTGTTCACACCACTCAGTGTTACATTTTCATCTTCAACTGTGATTGTTTGTTGTCATAATGCTGCCAGGAAGGAAAAGGCTTCAAAAGCAAGGTATCTTCAGATCATCCTATATGGAAATGTAGTTCTATATAAACCAGTTAAATGTCTTGTATTCGAATATATTTGAATATTTGAAATTTAACTTTTTGTGGGTTCATGAAAGCTGCATGTCAGCTTTCATTTGTTTCCATTTGTTTCTTTGTTTCCAATAACTTTAAGTTCAACTTGCAAATTTGTCCTTCTCAATTGCTATTGTAGTTTTGTGTCTCTGCGTCTCCATTGTGCAGAAAGTCCAGATCACTGAGAGAGGTCTATATATTTATCAGCACGATGCCTTGTTGTTCTCTCAATCTGTGCTTTCCCTGCTTGCAGAACCCCAGGAGACGGACCCACTTAGTGGAGATGGCCGAGGTGAGCTGCCACTGACCGGATGGTGGCTGACCTGGCAGCAGCTCAGGGCTCTCTTCATCAAACGCTGGCTTTATGCTCGAAGGAGCCGCAGGGGCTTCTTCGCTCAGGTGAATAAAGATATGGATAACAGCTGTATGAGAGCTCTCAAAACAAACGCTGTCCCCCATCCGGTAGTTTTTGTTGACTATTTAGTAGTCAACGGTTAATTTAATGGCTGTACATCATTAGTTAGATTGAGTTTGATTTTGGCCTCAGGTCGTCCTGCCCGCTGTGTTCGTGCTGGTCGCTCTGCTCTTCAGCCTCATCGTTCCTCCGTTCGGGAAGTATCCCTCCCTGCAGCTGCAGCCCTGGATGTATGGAGAACAGTTCACGTTCTTCAGGTAGGCCTCCTCCCGAACGTTCACCAGAACGTCAATCGTTTTCTTCAGGCGGGAATTGGTTTGGTCTACTCGTGTGGGAACACGGGTCATGCTTTTCACCGGATGAGTTTTTAATAATAGTTTTGACAAGTGTTTGTCCCGCTGCTTTGATATATTTACAGCAATGATGCACCTGGGAACCCAGCCATGGAGAACTTGCTGGAAGCTTTGCTGGACCAGCCCGGTTTTGGTACCAAGTGCATGGAGAAAGAGGAGGAAGAGAACAGCACGTAAGACAACCCTTGTGACTACAATGATTTGCTGTGTAGGGTTGAGATGAATATGATCCCCTTGTAATTTCATCCTTGACTGTGTGTATTAAGTAATCACTGACCTTTACTGGCACTTGATTATATAATGCCACATTGTAAACGTTCTCTCTGTAAACACAAATCTTTTTGCTTTGGGGAAATCGGTTTATCTCTCATAATTTTGAGGTTGTTTGCTGTACCTTTATTTAATATACCACACACCCGGGCAGCATTTCAATGCTGCAAGCCTTTGCTCTATCTCCATTCCCCATTCTCCCTGCAGGTGTGAAGGCGCGCGGGGGGGCCAGTTCATGCGACCTCAGGTCTCCTTCTCCACCTGGCAAATGTTCAGCAAAGGCAACTGGAGCAGAGGCGCCCCGTCTCCCGACTGCCAGTGCAGCACGGAGGACGTGCGCCGGATGCTCCCCGACTGCCCGCAGGGTGCCGGCGGACTGCCGCCTCCGCAGGTCGGTGTGGCCGAGGGGCGTGTTGGCGCAACGCAATGCTGATTAACTTGACTTAGACCCTGTGTGACTCCTGAGATGTTGATATTTGTTGTCTTTTAGATTAAGAGGGTGACTGGAGATGTGCTGCAGAATCTGACAAGTTATAACATCTCTGACTACCTGGTGAAAACCTACTCTCAGATTCTCAAAAAAAGGTGCTTCATTAAACATGATGACACATGCTGTTTGGTATTCCATTTCATTTTTGCTACTTGGTTTTCCTTTAGCTTCTTTTAAGTTTTTAAAAATACTTAGGATAAATTTAGGGATGTCAAATATCTTATTTGGTCAATTATATTTATTTTAGGTCTACCCTAACAAGACAATATGCAATTGTTGCCAATAACTAGCTCAATGACTGAGCTATAAATGGATATACATTAACCCTGTTTGTGTTCCCTTTTGAGAATATCCTTCACACATTCACTCTTTTCTCTCTGTGTCATCAACAGTCTAAAAACCAAGAAGTGGGTGAATGAATTCAGGTAAGCTGCCGGTTTAATATCTATATATTAAATATCTGCAGTACTTGCAGTCATAGAATAGGTGTGTAGACCTGCTTAAACGTAATTCTACTGGAGGACTGACAAAAGACAAACCGTTATAATTACAGATATGGAGGTTTCTCTCTCGGGGGAAGCTCTACTCAGACTTTATCTCCGGCCCACCACGTCCAGGACTCCGTCATGGCGATCAGGTCGCGTTATCAAGTTCAGCAGGTATAAACGAGGCTTCAAGCGCATTTAACCAAAACTACTGCTATTTCCTGAATGTTGTTAATGTTCTCTGATGTTCTTTGATTCATCACAGAACAGTTCGCTGGATCTTCTGCTCAACAGACTGCCAGATTTTCTAGGAGGACTGAACCGCCAAAGCAATGTCAAGGTACAATGTGCCTGATTATCTGTCTTCTCTCCTCCTTTTCACTGGCCTGTCTTTCAGGGAAGAATCTAGACCGTAAAAAGTGTTTCTTCCCCCGTTGGGTCTCTCAGGTGTGGTACAATAACAAAGGGTGGCATGCCATGGTGTCATTTGTCAACGTGATGAACAACGGCCTGCTGAGAGCGAGTCTGCCAC